>NC_041396.2:161758574-162058574 GCF_900747795.2 Erpetoichthys calabaricus | reverse complement strand
TTATTGACAGAAAGTCACAACATACATAGATTAGCATGGGGCCCCTATGCTCGTGGGGTCCCCAGGCAACTGCCCAATGTGACCATGCGTTAAGATGACCCTGGGGTGATGTCCTTGAAGCCCAGACACTAAAGTGGTCAGTTTAGGTTGGACATGCACACACAACAAAGGGTGTAGCGAACACTACAGGGCCAATTGATCTACTTGGAAAAAGGCTTGTAGCATGCAGCACAAAGACGATTTCACATACGAGAATCAATATTTTCCCAAGATAAATAATTACATTGAGCATGTATTAGAAAAATGGAAAAAAACCTGGTGAAAGAGACAAGTTGAGGGTTGTTATAAACATTTTAATAAAGAGATTACTGAGAGAAGCTCATTACTATCTTTTGCAACATTTGTTGAGGCTGTGACCCACTGACCCTTAATGCAAAACTGCCGTAAACAGCGTAATACTTAGTCATTTCAATTAATTCATGAATTATATACAGATTTCAAAAACTCTTTAAAAGAAAAAATTACAAAATCAGTAATAACAATAAAAAAATTGCAGACAAAAGGAAAAAAGGAAATAGAGTAATGATATACATTTTTTCACTTAGTTTAGATAAACAAGAAAACAAACGGAGCCAATTAATCAAAATCTTGATAACAAATCCTCAAAACCAAAGCCGAGACTCTGAATGCTGTGTTGTTTCCAGACTTTAACAGCTTTGTATGCACAGTATGGAGACGCTTGTAAGGAATCATTAATTGAAACCTCCTATGGGACTTTTTAGCAAATCTTTACAACTAACCTTTTATTTGTGGCATCAACTGACCCCTTACATGTTATTCAATTGGAGTTACAATGGTAAATCCATACACAGATTCAGTCAAATGATAATAGAGACTCTTTGGCACTCCACGGCTTTACCTTTTACTTGGCTAATAGCAATAAACTATAACTTTAGCTCTTCATTCCACTGATAACAAAAAGCTGTTAGCTGCGTAATTTATTGAAGTCTTTTTTCATCCAGAAATATGTTTCCCAAAAAAGTCAATATGTTTAGATCTCTTTGAAATGCCCAATGCTTTTCCTTTTAGACTGTTAAAGAACTTCACTGCCAATAATGGTTCCTGGCAATAAGAAGATTGAGTCTTAATCAATAAATTTAGCTCAAGGATCTGATTGGCCTCTTAACAGTCATGATGGTTTTGTTTGAGGTTGGGTTGTGGCATTGTAGTATGAATTTTCTCAAATGGGAAGGTGAAAACCAACAAAACAATTTGCCCATATGACACAGTACATAAAGTAATTTATTAATTAAAAAATTGAAAATTGAAACATTTCAGCAGTCTTTAAAATATGTTAATTTTCAGTTAACCTTAGACATCCATCCATCCATCCATCCTCTTCCGCTTATCCGTGATCGGGTAGCGGGGGCAGCAGCTTGAGCAGAGATACCCAGACTTCCCTCTCCCCGGCCACTTCTTCTAGCTCTTCCGGGAGAATCCCAAGGCGTTCCCAGGCCAGCCGAGAGACATAGTCCCTCCAGCGTTGGACATTCTACCTCTTTATCCATTAGTATTTTTGAACAACCACCTCAAAAAAATATTCGTCGTAGCACCCCCAATTAATTTATGATATACTTCATTGCTATCAAAACAGCAGTTGCATGTAACTTTGAAGCTCACACAAATAAAGCATCAGCACAAATTAAAAAAAACAGACAACAGTAATCACCATCCCCAAAACTGTGCAGAAACAACCAATTAACACAAACACAATGGGACATACTCATCAAATTATTGTAGAACACTCCTTAAGGTCAACATATTAAGTTAATGCATCTCACAGCCTATGAAAAAGTACTTTTATATGAACTGAGTTCAGAGGACTTACTGTACCTGAAATGAGGTAGTTTTGGTCTTGATTTATCTGAGCCATTTACCATAGGGAAGAAGGTTAACAGAGGGTGGGTGATGGGCCAGATGTGATCTCAAAGGCTTTACACTTCAGTCTGCTAAAGCAGAGTTAATCCATGATGGGATGATATCAGTCAGTAATTGCAGTGTGCCCCACTCTTTGTGGGTGGTTCCTGTATTCAGTAGAAGAAGAGATGGCCATGTCAAACCGCGATGAAGAAGGTCAAAACACTTGCAATAATGGACCTGTTGAAAATGGCCATTGCTTCCTGCAGCACTTCAGACTTTTTAAACTCCCTCAGATATAACAGTCTCTGTGAGCTTTTTCGACTTTAAGAAATATTTTAACCTCTCATGTTAAGAGTAATGATATCCATGGGACCTGAAACTTAAAATTCTCTGCCAGTTCTACAACATACTGTATGTGTAAAAGAAAGTGTGACCTTCAAAGTTATTGTTTTTCTTGACGTGTAATTCCGCGTCATTAAAGCTACACCATTTAACCACTGGTGAGTTTCCTGAAAGCATTGTAACACTAAGAACATTATGCACTCAATGTTTGGATCAATTGTTAACTTACAAGGGTTTCCCAAAATCCACTGTGCCTAAAGTATGATTCAAATGCTCAGTTGCTCCTAAATTTGTTCGAAAGTATTTTCCAGGTATTGTTTATTTAACAATATTATAGTAAAAATAAATGTGTTTAGCATACAACTTTATGGCTTAACATGTGGGTTATGTAATATGAGACGTTTTTGTTTTTTTTAAGTGTTTGCTAATGTCTAATGTTGGTCACCATGGACCCCTATTATATCAGAAACTTTGTTATCTCCATTGTGCATGAAAATATCAGATTATGTTTTTCTTGGCTAGCACTATACGCTACATGGGGATTTTAAATATATAAAAAATATCAACTTTAGATGGAGTATTCCTTTAAGTTTCTACAGTATGTGTTTGTGAAAGTTATTACATCTTGCCTGAACAAGGGCCTTAGCTGCCTTGAAAGCTTGCATCTGTTATATATATTTCTCTTCTGGTTTGTCCTGGTTCCACTTCAAAACCGGTCCCACCCACACGCAGCCGACACGGCATTTCTCGATTCCTATTCGTCGTCTTCCATGTCATGCACTATACTGGCCTGCTGAGCATAATACATCCAACAAGTACTCGAGGTGCTGCCACAACGGTAAAGTAGCTTTACCACCCTTGCAGGAGCCACCTGTGTCTTTACAACAGCTTCTTACACAGCAAACATCAGAAACTAAAAATTATCGTGAACACTTTCGAGAATACAACCCTTCTCTAGCATTTGCTTCCATGGGTGCACAGATAACTCAACCTCCTGGCCACGGACCATACTATTTTAAAATACGCGGTCAAATTTATCACCAAATCTCTCCACTATATGCTAACACTTCTACCTCTCCAGGATATGGACAGTTCTATGTTTTTGACACAGCGCAAGCTACTGAAGTACGCTTACAAAATAAAGCAAATTCTGCATGCAGCGAAAATGTACTTCTCCAGCTAGATTCCATGCTCAGAACCATCAACCCCTTCGCTAAATCATATAAACACATGCATGAAATCGCTCAGTCCAATCCAACAGCATCTGTACGAATGGTTTTCAAGGAAACCCCTAGGCAGGATTTACAACGATACAATGCACCAACGTGTCACACCAATGTTGCAGCAATTTTCGTCGGAGAAGATGGCGAAACTCCTGCTGAAAGGAACATTTGCATCTATCCCATAGGCAACTCCTGTAAACAGATTTCCACGCTCAATATGAATTGCCCACTTTTATTCCCTTACGGAGACATAGGCTGGCACAAAAATTTACAACATGTTCCAGATAAAAGAACCGCCAAGCGAATAAGGCTTGCTCAATGCCAATTTTATGCGTACAGATTAGCAATGAGGAAAACATTTAGTATTTTGCACTCCAGCGGCAAACTATTCCAACAATACATCGTAGATACATATGTTAAAACAGAGGGCGCGCGTCTCAACTATCTCAAATTACATCAACAAGATCTGCGTATCGAACTATCAGACGCACTGCAAGCAAACAGGCAAAATGATCATATTACCGTCCACATTTCCAGGAAGTCCAAGATACATGCAACAAAACTATCAGGATGCCATGGCCATAGTACTTAAATTTGGAAAGCCTGATTTATTTACCACTTTCACATGTAATCCTGCTTGGCCGGAAATTCTATATGCACACTGCGTCTTTCAAGAAGTATTTATTTCTTCTTGATTTCTGAATTCCTTTCTCACTGTTTTCCATTCCTATTCTTACACTGCCGTATGCTATGGCGGGCGTCGGCTAGAATTGTAATATTTTTAGTTAGCCAATAAAAGGTGTCATTTTGCTTGACTTCTCATTGCATCCATAATGGTTAACACTGTACAACACCCTACTACCACTGAAAGGAGATCTGTCATTGATTTATTCATTTGTGCACAAACCTTCATTTTGAGAATTAACCAAGTGTGGTTTATATGTGGTTATAAATCAGTATGAGTATATTGTATTCCTATATACAATACTTTTGGAAAACTGCGGCCATTGTCTAGAGTTTATTATATTAATTGTTAAGATTTTAAATTAAAGGTGCATTTTTTAAAGAACATCATTTTATTAATTTAAAAAGTTTCAAAATATTAAGAATCAAAGGCAGCATGTATTACATCTTTGAAATGCTTAGAAAAAAACTTGCCAAAAATATACTACACAGTATATTGAATGTTTTTGTGTGCAAATAACAAGTTACAGATAGTATTCTTTTATTTTAAAATGCCAGTTAAAATAGTCTGAATTCCAGCAGAGATTGCAACTTTAGTCACTCTGACCAGTTTCCTTCATCAGGGCATTAACTCAGTAAGTCTTAACATGTACAAACTTATGTGATGAAAATTCAAAACCTTCAGTGATTAAATGTCTTACATGATATGCAGATCACAGGCACATACCAAAGATCTTTGCTTTAACTCTTAAATAACCTAAATGTTTATACATGAATTTATTAAAAGTATAGTTTTTTATATTGTGGTTGTAAAATGCAATATAAATGATATGGTGAATTTTATTTATTGCAGATTTCAATCTAGTCATCTAATGCTCTCTGATCAGTCACCAGAAATTACACTGGATCTTGATTTTCACCCCCAAGTAAATATGAAAAAGGAAGGAAGCTTAAGTGTGCTCCTTCCAGTTAAATAAAATAAAACAGGAGAATGATGCTGCTGTTTCAGAGAATTGCAGAGTCCCTATGTGGAATGAACAGTTAGGTATATAGAAGATCATTTGTGTAATTGATTACTTGCTGACCACCACACCACAATAGTGTGCCGCATAGAAGTGATGTGGCACACTATTTGCCACATCACTTCTATGCACGGTTTGAAGCACAGAACAACGTGGTGATGAGAAAGACCACCTCTCTTCCTAGTGACCAGGCATTAAATCTGACTATGGCCGACGTGAGAAATACTTTATGAAGAGTCAACCCATGGAAGGCTGCAGGACCTGACAATATTCCTAGCAGAGTACTAAGGGAATGTGCAGACCAGCTGGCAGAAGTTTTTACTTACATCTTCAATATCTCCCTGAGCACCGCCATCATCCCAACCAGCTTCAAAAACACCACCACAGTTCCCGTGCCAAAAAAGTCACAAGTGTCCAATGTCAATGACTACCGTCCTGTTGCACTCACACCTATTATCATGAAGTGCTTCGAGAAGCTTGTCATGAGGCACATCAAAATCCTGCTGCCCCCCTCACTGGACCCCCTGCAGTTTTCTTACCGCCGGAACCGTTCAACAGATGATGCAATAGCCACCACTCTCCATCTGGCTCTCGCTCATCTGGACAATAAAGACACATACGTTAAAATGCTGTTTATTGACTTCAGCTCAGTATTCAACATGATCATTCCTCAGCAGCTGACGGAAAATCTCAGCCTGCTGGGACTGAACACCCACCTCTGTAACTGGATTCTGGACTTTCTGACTGAGAGACCTCAGTCAGTCAGGTATTAGAAACAACATTTCCAGAACCGCCACACTGAGCACTGGAGCCCCTCAAGGCTGTGTGCTCAGACCATTACTGTTTACACTGCTGAATCATGACTGTGCAGCAACACGCAACTCTAATCACATCATAAAATTCGCCGATGACACGACTGTGGTGGGTCTCAGCAGCAACAACAATGAGTCAGCATACAGAGAGGAGGTGCAGTGGTTAACGGACTGATGTAAGCCAATAACCTGTCTCTGAATGTAGACAAAACAAAGGAGATGATTGTTGACTTTAGGAAGACTAAGAGTGACCATATGCCACTGAACATTGACGGGTCAACTGTGGAGGTTGTCAATAGCACCAAATTCCTGGGTGTCCACCTGGCAGAGAACCTCACCTGGTCCCACAACACCAGCTCTTTAGCCAAGAAAGCCCAGCAGCGGATCTACTTCCTGTGTAGGCTGAGGAAAGCCCATCTTCCACCAGCTATTCTAACAACATTCTACAGAGGAACCATAGAGGGCATCCTGAGCAACTGCATCACTGTCTGGTGTGGAAATTGCATGGTCAGGGATCGCAAAGCCCTACAACAGATAGTGAAGATAGCTGAGAAGATCATCTGTGTCTCTCTTCCCTCCATCATGCACATTTACACCACATGCTGCATCCGCATCCAACACACCCTTCATATTCACTGTTTACACTCCTGCCATTGAGAAAAAGGTACTGAAGCATTCCGGCCCTCACCACCAGAATGTGTACCAGGTTCTTCCCCCAAGCAGCCTGACTCCTGAACACTCATGGACCGGTCTGATATCTGATATATGTGTTTTGTTCTGCAGTGTTGCACATGGTTGCACATGTTTGCACATTTGACTCACATGCACCTTGTTATATATTATGTGTTTTTATGTTATGTGTCGTGGATTCTTCTTTGTCCTGTGTTTTATGTAGCACCATGGTCCTGAAGGAACATTGTTTGATTTCACTGGATGCTGTACTACTGTATATGAATGAAATGACAATAAATACTCTTGAATCTTGAATCTTGACATAGTAGGCAGCCCTGCTACTGGACATGCAGTGTGGAGTTTGAGTTGCACGGTATGTGTACTCTGTGTGTTCATTCCATGAATTTCATTTATTGCAGATTTCAATCTAGTCATCTAATGCTCTTGGGATTAACAAAACAAAGTGAGCACAGGTAAATATACTGAGGAAAAATATCTTCAGTTTTCCAACATAACTGGATTGAAATACCATGATTAAAATGTAACATCTTTTTACCCCCAGTTGTGGGCAGTCTGCTGCTCACATTGTGAAGAGAGGGCTGAACACACCCCAAGAAGACGCGGTCGCTCCACTGAAACCCCCTCTTAAAAGGTGATACAATGGGAAACAAATACAGCTTTTTTTACCTCCTCTTTGCTCAATCTGCTGGCTTGCTGCTGCTGCTGCTGCTGCTGTGCCACATGATCTGAATCTTGCGCAGCACTTCGAACATTTAAAAGCCTGTAGAGCAGCTGTCCTACTCTTTGTTTTTTATTTCCGGCTCCCAGGCATGGTTAAATGTCTTGGCACTCTTGGTTAAGTCTCGTCTCGCTGGGTGTGAATTCTTGATATTTTTTAGTTTAGAATTTAAAAACGGAATAAGAATCTGAAAATCTAACAATATCACATTAAAGTTTGATAAATTCTGAAAAGAATGATACCAAGCATATAATTGTAGGTTTTAAAATAAGCCAGATTTAAAGTGTGACAAAAAACATGACATAAAAATATAACATAAAATCATTGCACAAAATCGTTGCACTTTTAGGCATAGGATTTTATATATACTGTATAGAGTTGATTGCTCCTGGGCATCTGCAAAAACTTTTGTAGATGGAGCAAACAGAGCCACAGAACTAAGACCAATAAAACTAATATGAAATGAGTACACAGTCAATTTGTTCAGTATTAAAAATTAATATTAGAAAATAACCCCAAATAACATCTACTTTCTTGATTTTAAAAGGCATTTTATTTTTCAATGAGCATTTCAGTTTCACCTGTTACACGACTGGATCTACTAGGGTGCACACCCCATGGCCCAGCTTACAAAGGAGCCTTTGCAGATGCAACAGAAAAATGCCTAATAATAGGAAAAGTGCAAGTTTTATTGACAGTACTGACACTCACAACAATCTACTGTCCAGCACACAACCCTTACCCCACTTCAATCTTCACAATTATAAGTCTATTTTGTCCTAAATAAAAACCTTTTAGAAAAGAAAAATGAGTTGAAGCAGGTTCTTGATAGGTCACTTTCATAAGATTGTATATTTGTTGTGTTACTGCGCTACAAAAACAAAAACCACATGGATGGTCATTCAAAACAAGGAGTCAGTGGTGTGCCAAAATAAAAAATTAAAAGAGACTGAAACATAGACACTGTTGTACTATCAAGTATATCAGACATAAAAAAAACAAATAACTGATGATTTGAACAAGTTCTTTGAACAAGACGTGAAAACTGCAGTTGAGACTAATGAGTATGACCATACAGATACATAGTCAGCACAGGGCTGATATCACCGCTTCTAGTAGCTTTAAATCAATGTGCAGTCCAATTTGGCCCCAACACAAAGAGGCACACCCCATTAATAATGTTTAATTGATATGTATTGCTGTGATATAAAATGTGATTTGATGTTGCACTCATCAGTTACTTTTTTTTACATTCATTGCAGTACACAAACAAACAAAAATGTCCTGATATAAAATTTTGGACTTGTTCCTACTTTCCCTGTACCTGATTTATTATTTGCATTATGTGACGATCATAATTTTTGAGTCATATGCGTGTATCAAGGGTAGTGAGGTGGGAGTCCTTATCCTGCTTTGATTATATGAGTGAAAAATTACTTTTGCTTAAGAGAAGATTTAGTCAACACTTATTTTGTTCGAACTTATTCATAACTTTGACAGTTCATTCCTATACTCAAGAATATTAGGTGAACACGTTGCTCTTGCCCAAATAAGTGTGTATCTAACATACTTATCCTCAGTGAAGTCATTGTGCTAAATGACTTTTATACTCTGCAAGCTATTATATTTAAAGTTATAGCAATACTAATGCCTTGTAGAATGCAAAGAAAAATCAGCATACTTAGCAAGTCCAGAGTCTGATATTTACATGTCAAAAACAATACTATGAAAGTAATGAAGCTTAAGCTTCAGGTCCCCTAATCCAGGAAGGGCCCCAGAAGTGATTTTAGTCCACATTGCTTAAATATTTTGAGTGTCTACTAAATGAGAAGGGCTTTTTTTAAAAATAATAATATTAATATTACAGTGTAATTCAATACAAAATAATAGTTAAAATAAAAATTAAAAAGTTATAAAAGTATTGTGTAGGATAGCTATAAGTGAAAAACATTCAAAGTAAATAAAATAAAATTATTATAATTAATTTAAAACACTTAAGATTTATGACAAAAATTTAATTATTTATTAAAATTATTTATCTTAGGCCAGCTATAACTGAAGAAATAAAAAATATTTTGTTCTTTATTGTCATTGTAATGGATGATTATTTTGGTAACTTTATATTGACACAAATAATCTAATAAAACTGTAAAACTAGCTTAATATATAAAACAACTGCAATAAATAATAAGAGTTTTACCAATGTACAATTAAAATACAGTAAAAATTAAAAGGTAATAAAATCTTCTTTGGTAGATACACACAGTAGATGATGTGTCAGAATAAATAAGGGGAGTCGTTGAGAAGGCATTCACATTGGCATTGTAATTGCCTTTTCAACATGATAGCACTCGTGATAGCCATCTAGACAAAAATAGATGTTACATTTAGAAATGTAAGACAAGTAATAAATGTGAAATACTGCTAGATTAGCCTAAGCCTATTGTTTTTATGAATAGTGGTTACCCAGACCCCACTGCTGGTTGTGAAGGGGCCTCCATAACAGTTCAAGCTTCAGGGCCCCAAAATGTAGGTCCTCCACTGGTCAAAAAGTGGTTGAAAACAACTGAAGACTGTAGTCATGCTTTTAATTTAATTTATCTTTATTAACTTCAAGAAAGTTCAGCAATGTTGAAGGAGGGGTCAGAGCATTGTTTGTATTAAACTGTGATGTGTGCCACTGGGCAGTTCGGTGCTTGAACTTCTGCTGTGCCCTTGGAAGTTAGTTACTGACCCGGTTAATAAAATATGCAAACACTCAGAAAAAACTACATATACAGTCCAACAGGGCAGCTTCTGCAAAATATAAAGTATCTAAAACACTAATAACCCACTTGTCTAACACTTCATAGACTCAATAGTGTTATGTTTATTTGCCTTACAAAACTTAATACAACAGTTTATAAATCAATTACATTTCCTTCTACACTAAAATGTGAGTGTATGGTGATATAAATAAACATTTAATACACAATGAATGGATATACTGCTTAGCAAAATAAAATAAGGCAATTTTAAAAGAATGGTTACTTACTGACTGAAAAACTGAACGGTATTTGGGTGATGACAAGAGGGGATGCTGGAGACATAGTTACTCTTCTCCACTTTCATTGTATACATTTTTCATTTAATAATGAAGAAAAAAATAACAAAAAATCAAAAGAGCAACACTTTTAAAAAGCAGAAGCAAACAAAACTGCCCTATGACCAGACATTTTAAGTTTTTTTGTAAGCAGAATTAGAATATGAAGGTTTTGATGTGGATAGTGAAGTAAATATAACAAAGTAATTAACAAAGGTTTATTTCAATTACCAAAGGATTCATGTACAGTTAAGTAAAGTAACCGTAATGCAAAGTAAAATTTGAAAGTGCAATATGATTAATGGCTTTGCCATGGTAATTCCATTTCAAATCCATTAACATGAACACATTAACACAGCTTTCTGGATTGCTATCATTATACCCCCCTGTGGATGCCCATGGTATTGCTATTAGGATTACTTAAAACTGCATACTTTTAGGATATATGGAAAGCCATTAGTGTTTGAAGTGTTATACTTTTATCTGTTTTGTTATCATGTTTCTCAAAAGTGTATATTTTTTTTCTATTGATGATAAAGTGTTAGATAATCAAAATATTTCATTTCAGTGAGTTCATGTTCTTTTATTTTCAGATATACACGTTGTTAAATAAATGTTTAATCTTGCAATGAAACAGCACATTGCAAAAATGAATAAAGTATTTTTTACTGTGTAACATTTTAGGCAAATACTCAATACCTTCATATTCCTAGAGCATTGTAATTATCCAACATTTTCTTGAAAATTATATTTTTCAGAAAGGATAGTCACTAGGGAAATATCTGAACAAATCATTATTTTAGTTTTAAAGTTTTTTGACAGGTGTCACAGTAGTTAGAGCTGCTGCCTCTCAGCTGAAGAGCAATCTGTATTTTAACAGTGGCCCAGTCACTGCCTCACTGCCTACAGAGTTTGCAGTGTTACCGGTAGTGATGAGCAAACGCTGAAGAGTGAAATCATGTAAATACTCAGGAACTTCTCCGAACTTCACCGAACTCCATGAAATGCTTTAAAGTCAATAAAGAAGGAGGAACTGAAGTAGTCCTAAGTGGCTTATAAAGGTATAATGTTTTTAAAATTGTCTCAGAGGGCTACGGAACTAAATATGGTAGGCAAAAATGTGATCTGAGCTGTGAGGTAGTAGTGCTAACCACTGTACCTCAGACAACAATAGATGCAGATGAAACAATACCCATAAACATAATACACAGAAATAGCCACAAACTAGCAATAAGTAAAAAATATATACTTTTATGCTTACAGAATTCCAATCTTGGGGTACACATTGGCCGTGTGACAAAGCAGAGGTGTGAGACTGTCTTGTTAAGTTGTTTGAAGCTGCAAGCTCCTGGTGTAGGTGGAATGTCTTGTTTGTCTCTGCTCTATATTTGTAGCTGCTTTCCACTTTTTTCTTCCATGAAGAAGACAGAAGAAGTAATAAATCTTTCATTATTATTATTTAACAGTATTGCATTTGGTTTCTTTCTGGAGAAGAGGAAGGGGAAGGCTCCTTTATGGCTTGTTTTGGATCCTATCACCATCACATGTATAATTATACACACAAATTAGCTATCCGGTACTGCAGGGATCAGTGATATCCATCCGGTGGAAGTATATGGTCAGCTAATGTATCCTTCAAATGAATATACTGCAAGTTTTTAGTTGGCTTTTTTCAAATGCTTGCAGGGTGGAAGACTGGAGTACAGATATGGTTGTGACATCATACATGTCCAAAACACATTGGCAAAGATCTTACAATATGCAGACATGAAACTTCTACGAATGGCTAGCACAGCTCTGTGATGTCACGCTGACCTAGCAAAGCATCAGGGGACACTGGGAAAAAACATTCATCTAAGCTGGCCACACAGTGAATTTACATGAAAATTCAAATACAGCTTATTCACTGTTAAAAATGTTTTGGCAAATTTCACCAATAAACACTAGTCCCCACATCTGTGGACTACTGTTTAAAGTTTTGATCTTCATTTTGCAAGGACTTAGAAGAATTCTGGTGAACAGCTACTACATCTTGTTCCAGAAGTGCAAGGTTGCATCTATGATGAAATACTGAAGAAAAAGAAAAATCTCATCAGTTAGAACCATCAGATATTAAAAGTAGACATGAAGAAATGGTGTGGACAGCTCACTTGCTAACAGTGCTGAGTCACAATGTCAGAATTATGGTTCTTATGTTGACATGGGCACTGTCTGCAAGTTTTCCCCTTTGCCCACTTTCTGGATAATTTGGTTCCCTCCCACATCAGATTAGGTTGATGGTCAATTTGGAAGTGTGTGAGAGTGTGCTCTGAAGTGTTTCTCAACCTTGGGGGTCTATGCAAATAGGGTTATGGAGATCTCAGTACGGCTAAAGTTAAATAATGTTTTGAAATATACAGTACCATTATAAATATATTCAATTTATCACTTACCCTATGCTAATTAAAATATAAGTGATTGCTAACTTTTCAGAAAATAACAATGACAACCAGTGCAATAGGTCATATCACTCAAATGTAACCTGTCAAAAAGGCATAATCAACTGTTTTTCATAGTGACCAGTCTTGCTGTACCTGTATTATGCATTTTAGTGAGTCTTCCGGAGAAGCCAATGTTGAACCTGAGATCCTAAAGTGTAAGCAAGTACAGAAATATGAAAAATTGTTTCTTCAGTACAACATGTATGATACACCATTAGCAAAATTCCATCAAATGGCCTAACATTGTCCTTCGTGATGTTTTAGAGCAGTACAATTACAGTACACCACATTATAATGCACAGGTTTGTTATCAAAGCTGTGCAGTAATATGGACTTGAAACACATAAAGTTATAATGCCTTTTAAGGGGGAGGATATCGGAGTGATTTACTGAGGGGGATGAGATTTTTGTGTATGCCATTAATGATTTAACTTTTCAAGCAATCTGCAGAAAATGTGCTTTTTTGTCTATGTAACAGATATTTTTGGAAATTATCATCAAATTGACCTAAGACCTAAGAGAAGGTTTATGGATGTGGTAAGAGAGGACATGCAGGTGGTGGGTGTGACAGAGCCAGATGCAGAAGACAGGACTATATGGAAAAACATGATCTGCTGTTGCAACCCCTAACGGGAGCAGCTGAAAAAAGAAATCTTCAGTATAGTTTTGATAGAAAAGCAATAAACTGTAATAAGCTTAGTTATAAATTATACTGAAAGAATACAGAACATTGTCGATTCACCCATTATCATGTTCAGGGTCTATAAGGTCAGAGCAAGGCAGCAACTTACCCCAAACAGGGGGCCAGCCTATCTCAAGGCACATCCTGGTTCACACTCACACTTGATCATACAGGAACAATTTACAGTCACAAATTAACCTCACACGCACACACTGTAAAGAAAAGACGACAGGAGGATGATAAAGGTTTGGGGACCAGCCTGGATCTAGTTTAATGTTGGGCAAATAAATAAAAGTGAAGGTAAATATCCAAACAAAAAATGGTTGTACAAGTTATGATCTCTTTGAGCCTTTCTCAGGCAAACAGGTTGGAAAAGTCCTTCTGTAGAGAAGCTACATCCTCTTCTGAAATGGTTGCACAAATGAACGTTAACCTCCAGTGACATCTCTATTTAGACAGTAGTGGGACCCATTGAGCTAAATTGGAAGTGACATCAACAGTCATCATGCGACTCATCCTCTGGTCTGCAGGTGAAAAAACAGAGGCTGTTAGTTTCCCCAGGGGTGATATTGATGTGCTTAATTCGGTAGTTTTGTGTATTTGCTCGCTATGCACAGGTGGAACAACACATATTGGGCATATGGGTGGAAAGAGTAACTAAGTAGAAACTCTGGATTCACACAGCCACTGGGAGAACATACAAACTCTACACAGAAGGAGCTCAGTCTGAGATTTCAATTCAGCACAGCTAACCACCTATTGTAGGTTCCATTGACACACCTAATGTACCAGATTACATTAAATTATGCTATCTGTACTAACTTTGTTTGTAGCTGAACTCTTATAAGGCAGGATAGTAAAGACAACGAGAAGAAGAGTTAACTTGGAAACTGGCAATGAGGATTTGGGACGACTTAAACTTTTGTTGGGAGCTGGTAAAAGCCTTTGCTATGGATTAGACAACTAATACATTTATCTTACTTTTTCTCAGTTTTTCTCTCCAAAACTCTTCAAAGCTTTTTAAGCTCTGTTTATTTTTCTTTTGAAATCTTTGCAAGCATGTTTCATTCCTCACTCTTGCCTCTCCTTTCACATTTTTGTCTGACTATTGTGTTGCTTGTATTTCTCCAGACTTGCAAAGCTCTAGCTAGCTATTGATTTTGTTTGCCTTGGCCTCTCTGTTAACATTCAACTAATTTTGCACTTACCATACTTTCTCACAGTACTGAGGACTTTTTATAACATGCATTTACTTGCTGCTTCTTCTTTTACTGCACTTGTACTAGATGAAGAATATTGCTACATTTTAAACTATATGTGTGAACATTATAGCAGAGGTTATTTTTGTACTGTATAACTTGATTATTCCCACGTCTTGTGTTATAGCTACCCTTCCTTGTGTGTTATCATGTATTCATAAGAGCAATTATGCAAATCATGTTCCAGTCTGAATTAACGGTCATGTGTGAATTGCTAAAAATCTGTAGAGGACAACTACAAGAAATTTGACAAACTGTATGCAGGTTGAGGAGTTCAGGTCACCATTTATGCAAACAAAATGAGGGAGTTCCTACTTGTTCACTCCATTTCTTCCTTCCTTTCATCCTTCTAGAAAGTTTTCCGCCCCAGCTACCTATTTGGTGACAAAACTCCCAAACTGGTGTCTATAGGACTCTCTTCTAGAAAGAGTTGTGGGGGTGTTCAAAGTAACAATTATTTATCCATGTCTTGTGGGTGCATGGCTTTCTCTTGTCTGGTAAATTCTAATCAGATGCAAAAGATTTCAGCCCTTTCCTTTAATCTGTTTCTCAGAATAATGGAACACTTATTACATTCCTGACAAACTGCATGAAAAAATTTAATATTTTGGTTGTAAATTATTGCAGTGCTATTCAGTGTGTCAGCCCATTGTGTTGTAATGATGGTGCCATGAGTACAAATAACAGGAATGTTGTCTTAGCAGGCTGCATAAAGTCTCCTTTACCTGAAGTAGTTATGTCTTCTACTTTTTCTCACAGGCTGGAGACCACATCATAATCCCAGGTAGGGAAGAGCAAAAATTAAGGTCAGGGTCAGAACAAATTTAGCGTGTGGACATTGAGGGGCAGATGCATGACTACAATACAAATAAAAACCACAGTATTTTCAATTCAGAAGAAATACACCTAAGATTGCATATTTAACAGACTAAACCATGCAGAACTTCATCCTGCACAATGCAATAGTGCAAGTTAACATTATTAACTTGATGCTTGAGTACGAGGAGCGTTTTACACGTTCTTGCTGGACTGATACAAGGAAAGAGTTGAGTGGGACACTGCCAACAACTTTAGTTATGTCTGTTTCTTTAGATTGGAGGAGGAGGAGCCACTGGAAGACTGATGAGGTCACTTCCTGCACTGTCAAAGCCACTCCCCTTCAATGCCAGATCACTATTGGACCAGCTTCTGAGGAGAACAGAGCTCCATGCCTTTGAATTTATTTTCCTTTTGTGGTCAATCTTTGTTTAATTACATTGGTGCTATTTTTTCATTACTCTATTAATCAGAACTGCAGTCTGATTTCTGTTTTCTAATTTCAAATGCTCAACAGGCTCAAAGATAAGCATAGGTTGTATTCATCAAACATGCATAATTTGGCACCTGTAAATACACATGACAACACGTGACATTGTATATACCGTTTATGTCAAGGGAGGATCATAAAATAAAGCAATATTAAAAATAAAAAATAAAACAAAAAATCAAGAAGCTTTGCCTACTACTTCATGCAGCTAACAATGCTACTAAAAATGCAGTTAATTAATTAAGCTTAATATTTTGTTATTGAAACATTTCACCATCGATAAAGTAAAACTGCACCAAGTTGTGATATTGTTAGGTTAAAGCACACATACATAAAAGTAGATATTAAACCACTGAACTCACATCTAGGAGAGCTGAACTTGATGAGTTTGTGAAAGTAATCTCTGCTGATCTTCTGTACCCATCCATTTGACAGTATTAACAGTTTCAGACAGCGATTAAACTGGGGCACATCTTTATTTGGCTTTGGATGGAAATATGGGGATCCACAAGGTCTTCAAATGCTGTGTCAAAATCATACAAAGGAGCAAAATTCAAAACTAATAACATTTTAAGATGAAGTAAACTTGAATGCAAGTGTCCAGTAAATCCATTTTTTTCTTCCCAGCAATTGTTCCAGGTGGAAAAAGCAACCCATTAGCTACACCACTAGAAAGACAGTTGTGCATGCATTATGGTAATCGTGAATTGTGTATACCTGGGAGAAAAGGCACGGTGAGGCCTTGAATGTGAGCATATTTGTTGCTGTATGCATTCATGCCACTGAAAATCACAGTGTATTGCTGTTCAGGAAATCTGTCACATTTTACATTTTTCACCAACTAGCAATATTTATTTGTAATGTATGTCTTTTTGTGACATTGAAATGGTCTGATATGAATGAGAGTAGGTGTATGTCAGTGTAATTGTGGCATTGTGTTAATCTGTAGTGTTGTGTAAATCACCCCTACAAGCAGACTTGTGCCAGTGTCAATCAAAATACAAGAAAAAAAATTGCATCTATATACAGTATGTGTGTGTGTTCATCTGTATTAAACTGACACTTTTTGTGTTTATAATATGAGGCTTGACAGCTTGTCTGGTCATAAGAAGAACTCTAGTGGGAATTTAACACCTACGAAAGAAATACCCCTTGAGGCAGCACTGAATACAAAGAAACACCACTGGCATTCATTTTTAGAACAAGAAGACAACACAAGACTCAGGAACATTCTTAACATTTTTCACGTCTATCAACCAGGAAGTGTATGAGAAATCAAGTCAAATGCTACAGACACTTTTTTTTCACAGTATGCATGGCCTTTTTGTTACATGTACAAATAATGTTAAATAATACATTGTGTACTGCACAATGTTTTATTTCAGAGTGCTAAATTATTAGAATTATTTAATGTGTTTTATTTTCTCTTCATTATCTGTACACATGCAATGAAATATGAATTTCTTAACTCCTTTTTTTTGACAGTGCCTTCTTGTTTTTAACTGCAATGTCTCCTCCGTCTAACCCAAATACACAAACACCTGTTACGTGTTGTGAATGTAGTATAAGTAGTAGTCCTATCTATAGCCAACAGAGCTGCTACCAGAAGAACATGCAGCTTTACAAAGCCCTAAGCTAAGTAGTACAGAGCAGTGGGAAACTCCAATTTAAATATTACGAGTCCCCCAAGTTGCTAAATGACAGTATGACTGGACTCTTATAAGTTAGTCTGGCTAGCGCACCCTATGGTACGTTTCCAATAGTACTAATCTGGAAGTACAGGAGTACCTGGGCTGTTAGATGAAGTTCTTTATTAATGGCCTCAGGATTTTATATGTCATTTGGGACCCTGCACATAATTCCTACTTTGTACCCAGAAGCAGTGATAGATCAGGGCTTAAAACCTCTTGAAGTCAGGTCTAGTGTAGTTGACAAGGGCTTGACTGGACGGAGAAAGAATGGCGAATATGGCTTAGGAAGAAGAGAAGGGTGCTGGAAAAGGCGTAATGGCGTTTAGAGTGGTCCAGACACTTCTAGGACTATATAGGGACATTGCTATGTTCAGGCAGGTCCAGAGATGATCTACTTTTGTCATTTTTGCTGTACTACTTGCAGTGGCATAGCTAGAGTTTGTGCTGCTTGGGGCGGGCTGCTGCTTCAATTTGCCACTCTCCAACATATCTGAATATGTTAACCTATTTAACTAGAAAATTAAGATAAATTTTGCATAGATTTGTTTATATATGGAGAAACCACAATAATTTTTCACATATAATTATTTATAAGCATCAACTAGACAAGAATATAGTATAGATGCACTGATAAGGCGTGTTCTGATTATTAGCTTAATATAATTACGCTGCAAAAACCAGAACCAGTGTAGTGTGCAAATGATAGGTGGGGATGTTTTCTGCGCAGAGCAAGAACGCATTCAGACTGATAACGAAACAAAATTATAAATTGTAAATTAGTTGTTTATCTTCCTAGAAATTATTATCGGTGTAAGGTTTATGTTTATTTTTGTTATTGCCTCATAAATTTCAACTGCTGTGTCTGATGCCGTCACAGAAGGACAGTCTGGAAATTATTTTTGAAGCAAACGTGGATAAAAATCTATGATTTTTACTTTTTTCATTCATGAGTGATATTTTTCTGAACCCTGCTGCTTACATACAAATTGTACTGAGCCTTTTTGCCAATAATACAGCCCCCAAAAATGTACCACCAGGACAGGCCGCCCCCTCTGCTATGCCACTGACTATTTGATTATTATCGCTCTTTGTAAAGTACCTATTCTTATGTGATATTATGTAGTAATGAACCAACATTCTTTACGATGTAAAATATGGTTTTCGTTTTATTTGTTGTAAATCACAAGGACTTTTAATTTTTTTCTTTGTGTTGTTCACAATAAAAGGAAGACACTTTATATAAAAGGCAACAAAGATGTGGTATGCTACAGGTGTTAATACATAGAAATTACAATGCATAATGTCATTTTGAAAAAATTAGCTGCATAGACAAGCTTTCATATGTGACTTCTTCTCACCAAAATTGGCGTCATTTACTAATGTAATGTCCCTCAGTTACCTGGGACTCCTTGATTTGAAGTCTACTCAGTAGTGCCAACTAAAGACTACACCATATAAAAAATACTGTTCTAACTACTTTTCAGTTATTGTGCATACAGTATGAATATACTATAGCCAAACATGTGAAAGAGTCATCTGGTCATTTCCATGCATTAAAAAAGGCTAAGATCCCTTTGTTACTTTAAAAGACGTCTAATGTGACACCACATTAAAAAGTTAAATATTTAATTACAAAGGACATACATTAATGGAACAGGGTTGCAAAATCACTAAACAAAGAATGGAATGGATTTGGATTAAGAAATGTAAAAAGTAGAGTCGTTTAAGAGTGAATACTGGACCACCTGCTATTCTTAATTATTTTGACATATGTATAATAATGTTGGATACATTTCCAAATGACACAAAACTAGGATGAACTTTAAATAATCCAGAGCTTGCAAAAATCAATACAGATGATCATGGAGTGAGCTGGCTAGTGCTAGAAAGTGTGGTGTTCTAGTGGGTTTATCATTGTTTATATCCAGATTATGTACTGAAGTGACTAAGAAGTTTCTCATGATTCTAGATAGAACTTCATTTGCCCCTGGGGGAAATTTGGTATTTTACAGGAACTCTTTAAATAAATAAATAGGTAGATAAATAAGTAAGTAAATAAATAAATATACCCACACACACTGGTGTGACCACACACCAGAATGAGTATAAAGCACGAAAATTAAAAAGAAAGAAAAGTTGTGACAATCACAGTCACAGTGGTTAGAGAAGTAAATGGTTTGCAGGTTAATGCGGATGGAGTCCATATATTTGTTCCTGTTCTCTTAGACCAGAATGCAGCATTTGACACCACTGATCACAGTATTCTTATAAATCACCTTAGACAATGGGTGCACCTCTCTGGCAGTGTCTTAACACTAGAATTACCAATGCCTACGAAAAACTCGTAAACCTGGCCCACCTTAAATCCGTTTGGACCTCTCCATCAGCATCTTTTGTTTTGTAAATGTGTCGACAAGCGCAAGCCTCCTACTTACCCGTCCTCCCATCACCACAGAAATGGCAAAAAGCTCTCCCAGCTCAAGCCTTGTTTATCTGGGAGTAAGGTACCAGGAGTTGTATAGGGTAAATAATATATCGTTATTTGGAACACATGCATTTCATGTGTGTTCCATGTCTATAAAGATCTATGTAAGTGTAAAAGACCAACTTTTTTCATGTTTTAGTACTAATGACAAAATTTTGAAATGAAGTATATAATGTGCGAAGACTGAAGTCCAAATATCAAATAAGCACTTTTACAAAAGGTACAAGTATACCAAAACAAGTGTGTTTTTATTCAAGACTGTAACCAAAGAAAAATATATCAGGTTGTTGTACTTCATTGTTATGACTACTTTAGTAGTACATTGGTTGCCTGTGTCAGCAGAAAGCCTTAAATAATTTCACTCCATCCTATAGTTTGGAATGCCTTCAAATTTGAAGATCTTCAAATTGAGGTCTTCTTATAATTCCAAGGGTTAAGCTTAAAAGAAGTGGTGAGGCAGCCTTTTGCTGTTATGCTTCTAAAATCTGGAATACTTAACTGAAAGAAATTCACCAGGCTAATACTGTGGAATATTTAAAAAAACTGCTAAAAACCCATTAGTTTAATTTGGCTTTTTCGTGGCTACATTTTATTTGTTTTCCTTATAGACTTTATGGGTATAGAATTATAATATTTTTCAAGGAATTGGCATCTGTACTAATCTCTACTATTCTCTGCTGTCTTTTCCATTTCTTCTGTGGTGGCGATCTGCACCACCACCTGATCAAGGCACCATGAAGATCCCTGAAATGATGGAATGAAAGCAGGTGTCTCAGCTGTTCACGAGACCAACTTCATCATATGTAGCATGGAAACAAAGAGGACTGATTTAGAAACTTTTATATTACGTAGAATGCCCAGTGGGGTCTGGACAATCTTCCGGCCTTGGAACCCCTGCAGATTTTGGGTTTTTTTTCCAGCCTAACTGGATTTTTCTTTGTTCTGTCCTCCTGGCCATCTGACCAAACCTTGTTTGGTGGTTACTTATTCTTTAATATTGTTGCCTAATCTTAATTGCTTTTGTTTTCTTGTAACTTTCTCTTTGTTATCTTGTAAAGCACTTGAACCACATTGTTGTGCGGAAATGTGCTATATAAATAAATGTTGTTGTTTTTGTTGTTATGTAGGAGTATTGCTGTTAGTATAAAGGAGTCCCAGTAGCTTTTCTTGCACACTTCTGTTGAAGGATTTGTTGGTTGAAAGTACTCAGTGTTAGTGTGTCAGAGAGAGGATGTGCATCATTGATCATAATGGCACTCTAGGCCAGCGAGAGAGACGCAACCCACACAACATTCCCTGAGGTGTAGAAATTAAAGGGTAATCAGATGATCAGGTCCACCATTGAATGTCATCTAGAAGATAAATAATTACATGCTTTAAAAATCTGGAATGTTAAGGGACAATATAAAGTTACATTTAAAATAAAAATTTAATTTAAAAACTATTCAAATTTCTTTGATAGACTTTGCTTATGTTCTGCAATGTCACTAGACATTTTTGAGGTGTAGTAGCAAATATTTTCACTATTATGTAATGTATAAAGGCAATAAATTGAATTGAGCCCATCTCAAAGCTTGTGTCTGTGGATTTACTTCCAAAGATGTGCAGGTGACTCAAAAGTGGGCAACTGTGCCATGCAATGGACTGGCATCCTATCCAGGGCTGGTTCCAGTCAATTATTTAAGTTAGCCAGGATGATTCAGAGTTTGAGTGTTATTATATTTTTATGTAAGCATGAGATATATATTTAATGTGGAAACTGATTTATTGACAATGCTTTAGTTATTTTAGTTATTACATCTCCTTTAATCCCCTTATGTCAGATGCATGAAAAATACCAAATACTACTAATAGAATCTAAAGCTAAAGGCTTTCACAATGTTCTTTTGGCCTCAAGTCAAACGATAGTGTGGTGTCATGAAGAAACATAGCTATAGCCCATAGCTGCTCTGAATTTGTTATTGTTTTTCCTTCTCAAGACACCGTTCTCCTAGTACCGTTTGACAAAATAACCATTTCAGCAAGGCCCAGTGTGATTCAAAACACCCAGGCTCCCACATCATCCACACCATATGTACACTTGGTCAGGCTGTGTAAACTTTGACATGTGGATGTCGATCTTTCTCATATTTGCAGTGGGCTTTATCAGAGCGTGATTAGTTTCCAGAACAAATTTGAGCAAAAGAAAACATTACCTACAGTATGTATGCCAATAGACCAGCTAGTTTTCAGCTTTGTCTATTTACATGGGTATTGGATGTTTTGCTAAGGCTCTCTAAAAGTGATGATAATTGAACAGTGCCAGTACGCTAGTGGAGGATGATGAGTTGCAAAGGTTTTATAAACAACAAGGGAGCGATCTGGCCAGTGTCTTACCAGCAGTGTTTGTTAATCTTACAGAGTGCACTCTAGTCAGTGTAAATACTTTAGAATTGAAAGGTGTCAATAGTATAACTTTACTGTTTGCGAAATCATTCCCTGATATCATCAGCAAGTTTGCTGACAGTCCCTTTGCCAAATACATATAAAAGCTTAAGAGAGTTCCCTCACTACAACAATAAATGGAAAAATAAAATACTACACGTGTTTATTTTCATCCTTGTTTGGAGAGGGATCTCAAATAAAGTAAAAGGAAGATCCCTAATAAACACAGTCATTATCTTCATAGAGTATATTTGAAGACGTCTCTTGCTGACAGACTGGGAACGTGCATTGTTTGCCTGAAAGAAAGGCTCAAGCCAAACATGTAGTTAAGCAATGGTAAATTTGCTTATAGAGAATTCAGTCTGCCTGGCTAGAGTAATTCTTTGTACATCATTTTTTTCATAATCATGTACATAAAATGTATAAATCTAATTATTATATCAGTGTTATTTAATTTGGTAATTAAAACACTTTTGGTGCAGTGGTAGTGCTGCTGCTTTGCAATAAGGAGACCTTTTGGTTCGCTTCCTAGGTCCTCCCTGTGTGGAGAGCGCTTTGAGTAGTGAGAAAAGCGCTATATAAATGTAAAGAATTATTATTAAAGAAAAAAAGAATGATTTTTTTTTTTTTGCATAAAGCTTAATTTCATCTTTTGGTGGTAAACATTTGTACCAAAATGAGTGTATCTTATAATCTAGTTACACTACACAGGCAGATTTACTTTCTATAATCAAATGTTAATGAAAAGTACAAGATAAACGGTGGATCTGTCCAATATTGAAAACAGATGGCAGAGAGT
Source organism: Erpetoichthys calabaricus (assembly GCF_900747795.2). Lineage (NCBI taxonomy): Eukaryota > Metazoa > Chordata > Cladistia > Polypteriformes > Polypteridae > Erpetoichthys > Erpetoichthys calabaricus. The sequence goes on along the minus strand of NC_041396.2, from coordinate 162,034,952 downwards.
TTAATCTTATCTTGGCAAACACTGGGCTACACTCTGTGCTGGTTGCCATCCTGTTGCAGGGAACACACTCATGTACACAGATAAGTTAGTGAGCCCAGTCAAGCTAGCATTAAGAGTTAGGAATTGAGGACCATTGCACAAACTCATGTAGACAGGGCAGAAATGTGCAAAATGTACAAATATATTACCCCAGTTATTTCTGTGGGATGACCAGACACATCTCCGAGAGATTGTAAAACATTTATATTAATGGAATTCAAAAGGTTCTCAAAGAAAATAAACTTCTGAAGATGAGCTAAGAAAAGAAGATGAAGTAGCAGAATTGCTTTACCAGCAAAGGAACTGTTTAACAGTCAGTCGAACAACTGATGGCACTTCTGATTCCTGCTTTCTACAAACAACCTGCCTGTGTGTCTAATCAGACAGAACACTGGTTTATTGAACGACAAGATTAAAAGTTTGAGGACCTTTGCTCTTAAAAATGGATCCTTCTTATTGGTTTCTATTTCTGAATGGTAAAAAATAGGAAATAGTTGATTCATGACACTTTAGGCAAGGTGACCTGATAGTGAGGCTTATACTACTCTGCTTTTGTCTCATTTTTTTTCTCTGCCTTCACATGTATCTAGCTAATTTAATTCAGTTCTAAAATAAAACTATTAATGTATATTTTTTACTTGTTCTGTTAATTTTTGAAAATATTTTTTATATTCAATATATAGTCTCTGCCTAAACACACATTTTATCATGACAAGTTGTTACGAGGCTAAAAAACAAAGTAAGTGTTCACAATTAATCATTTATTCCTACTCCAAAACATGAAAAAGTAGAAAATTTATCACTTTTTATCCACATAACTTCTTTTTTAAATTACTTTCTTTAAGTATGTGTGTGAAGCATGCACCCACCTACAGGAAGACACAAAGCAAGACTACAGTGATCCCTCGCTATATCGCGCTTCGCCTTTCGCGGCTTCACTCCATCGCGGATTTTATATGTAAGCATATTTAAATATATATCGCGGATTTTTTGCTGGTTCGCGGATTTCTGCGGACAATGGGTCTTTTAATTTCTGGTACATGCTTCCTCAGTTGGTTTGCCCAGTTGATTTCATACAAGGGACGCTATTGGCAGATGGCTGAGAAGCTAGATTGCTTACTTTTCTCTCTCTCTTGCGCTGACTATCTGTGATCCTGACGTATGGGGATTGAGCAGGGGGGCTGTTCGCACACCTAGACGATACGGACGCTCGTCTAAAAATGCTGAAAGATTATCTTCACGTTGCTATCTTTTGTGCAGCTGCTTCCTGAAACGACATGCTGCACGGTGCTTCGCATACTTAAAAGCTCGAAGGGCACGTATTGATTTTTGACTGAAAAACAAACTCTGTCTCTCTCTATCTCTCTCTCTCTCTCTCTCTCCCTGCTCCTGACGGAGGGTGTGTGAGCTGCCGCCTTCAACAGCTTTGTGCCGCGGTGCTTTGCATACTTAAAAGCAAAACAGCCCTATTGATTTGTTTGCTAGAGATTGTTTTCTCTATCTATGTGACATTCTGTGCTCCTGACACGCACTCCTTTGAAGAGGAAGATATGTTTGCATTCTTTTAATTGTGAGACAGAACTGTCATCTCTGTCTTTGTCATGGAGCACAGTTTAAACTTTTGAAAAAGAGACAAATGTTTGTTTGCAGTGTTTGAATAACGTTCCTGTCTCTCTACAACCTCCTGTGTTTCTGCGCAAATCTGTGACCCAAGCATGACAATATAAAAATAACCATATAAACATATGGTTTCTACTTCGCGGATTTTCTTATTTCGCGGGTGGCTCTGGAACGCAACCCCCGCGATGGAGGAGGGATTACTGTACTAATGCCTAAATGGCCATTGTAGAATGAACTACTCAAAGCAATATCATTTATCCCAGAGAGTGGATGTCCACTTCTCCCTAGCCACAGAGATTGTAGTCTGACAAAACTGTCACCCACCTATCTCTGCAAACTCTAGTTATCATAAAAGGCAAAAAATGCTTTCTGGACAAGAGCCCCTTAGCTTGACCTGCTTTGGCCATAAAGGAAGAATGAATAAGCTTTGTTACCAATTCTACATCTAGTGCATACTCTTTATTCAAGAGCTTATTTACCTTTTTACTGAAACTTAAGTCAAGTGTGATTCATCTGTTCCTTCTGAGTTTTTTTGCCTCCGAAATTTCCAAGAGACAAGCTGCAGACCTCCTCAACTCTGGTACAATGATGAGCCAATCAAATTGCACAGTTTTGATAACCCTTAGCTGCCTTTGATTTACATGTCAGTCATATTACATGACGCACCCAGTTATTTGCATCTGTCTCAAGACACCAATTTGAAGGCACACCTCGCACATCTAAAACATCCATCCAAGGTTGGGAAGGGAGGGCTATCTTACTCGGAAATAATGTCAACAGTCGAGTATGCATGTCTCGTAATAGGCATGTCATGAAGTAAAAGTGTTGTGTAGTGTATACCCTTCTTATAATTTTCACTGTGTAAATCATGTGTCATAAACATGCAATTCGATTAGCTGTTCAGAGGGCTCCTGAGTTGCAGAGCTCCTGGAGGTCTTCAGCTAGACCTTTCTTGAAATTTCATCTATGCGTAACCATCTTCCAATTAGTTATATGTCAGGCAATAGATGACATTATAACGCATACCACTCTTAAGTTCCTGCATGTCAAGTTCTTGTTTGAGGTCCAAATGAATCTTTTTGTATTTGATTCTGAACATTTTTTTTCTGGATGCTACCCTGAGCTGTTGCATAGATGCCACTATTTCCTTTGTTGCCCTTGGTTGTTGCTAGCTAATTGACACAGAATTCATAAGAACATCAAAAATTTAACAGATGAGAGGAGAGAATCTAGTCCATCAAGCTTGTGTGTTTAGCTCAGCTGTCCCAATATCTCAAATGATGCTTCTTAAATGTTGGCAAGGTTTCTGCATCAACTACATGTTGTCGCACATGTGCGCATAGCAGGCAGTCAAAGGGCTTAATTGAGGGTAAGATATCGGGTTGGAAGTTGATAAAGTGCACTAACCTCTTTTCTCCCTCTTCTACAGATCTTCAGATGGGAAACCCAGCTAACCCGGCAACAGCTTCCATATCCCTATCCAGAACATGCCCTCCTACTGATCTCACTTCTACCACTTCCCTCACAGACCCGCATTTTCCTGTACACCACCTATAAAAGCCAATCACCTCTCCTACCCACTTTAGTTCTAATCGGACTGTCTTTTGTGACTACTTAGGAGACTTGTGCATTTGTCTGTTATAATATATGGGGTGGATCCCCAAACCTTTTCCTCTTTGTTTTCTCATTATTACAATGTCTTGGTAGTTTGTTCCAGATTCCCCAACTCTTTGTGTAAAAAAGTGCATCTTGGCCTCAGTCCTAAATGCACTTCCACTTAATTTCTAATTCCAAAGTCACATGATATGTTATCAAGATTCGCCCATAAGACATGGCCACAAGGAACTGTTTAAGCTTTAACTAAAAATGGAAAGACCTTGTAAAGGAAAGATTTTGTAAGAACTGGATATTGTGAGATTGCTTTTGTCATGGCTGTATCAATTATTGTCTGTTAATGTAAACAGTTTTTTTTTCTGATTGCATGACTGTGGAAGTTACCTTCATCATTCATATATGATATAATGCAAAACTTGTACAGAAAATGACTTCTTATATGACTATGTTTACCTTCTGTCAACAGAGTACAGTATTTCTGCATATATTGTGCTATGTATATGATTGTCATATCAGATTGCATAGAAAAGTACCCTGTGCAGAAAATCAAAAGCTATATAATTATTTAGATTTTGTGCTTTTAAGTGGACCAGTTTTGTTGAGATTTTCACACTTATTCTTTAGTTCAATGTTTGTTGAGATATCTTGAATAGGTGTGCCAATAGTGGTGGCTCTGAGGCTAAGGATCTGCGCTGGTATCCAGAAGGTTGCCGGTTCGAATCCTCGTCACTGCCAAAAGAGATCCTACTCTGCTGGGCCCTTGAGCAAGACCCTTAACCTGTAATTGCTCCAGGGGCGCTGTACAATGGCTGACCCTGCGCTCTGACCCCAAGGGGTATGCGAAAACTAACAAATTTCTAATACGAGAAATCGTATAAGACGAAATAAAAAAGAACAAAAAAAAAAAGAACAATCTCTGAAATTTCAAAATCTCTCATTAAAAAGCACTGCTGAATTTGCAGACTCATCTATGTTAATAACGAGAAACATTTCATGCACCTTCACATATGGATTAGTTTACTGTTTCAAATTTAATCAATGAGAGGTCAACTTGTATATTTTGTACTTTTACTCTTCTGAAAGCCTCCCCTATGAGAGGGTTGTGAACACTCCATGTTGCTTGTTTAGCAGCTCACTTCTCATCACTTACCCTGCTTCTTGACATATGTTAATCATAAAAGAAAAAAAAAAGCAAAACGTCATCTATGTAGAAATCAATGTAAGATGAAAGGAGTTATGTATGCATCGTTAAGTAAGCATATAATACACAAATATGTACTTACGTTGCACTAAAAACAACCTCATGGGTGCATTATCTGCACATTATAATATTCAGTATTTCTCATACATTATAATTCATCAGCAAAGTTTCAAACCTGCTCTCCATTATGGTCTGAAGCAGCCAACAATTTTATCAACAGACTTCAACAGAGATTTTCAAAAATGTTATAGTTAAGCAATTTGAACTACCGTTAGTCACAAACAAGAAACAACAAATAGCATATTAATCGATGCCATTTTTACATCACAGGAAATAGACTTTGCTGTCTATGAAAGCTATTGAGCCACCACAAGCACAAATACTGTTATAAAGTGTGCTTTAATGTAGCCTAGTAACACATGTAATTAATTGCATTTTATTATTTTGTTATTTTTGTATATGACTCACTGTGACATAAACATTTAACAGAGTATTTGAAGAAGGAAAAAACAAAATTCTTACTCAAATCAAAAACTCCTCTAAATAAAGTTGCCAAAGAAAATAATTTTCAGTCACTAAAGTAAATTTCATTCCTTTATCAAAAACAAAGTTCATACAATAACTGAACATGTGTTCTTCCCAGATGAAAATGCAACAGACAAAATGACAAAATGATAGAACAGAAGATGAAAAGAAAAATCAAAAATAAAAACAAACTAAAGTCAAAAACCATAAAGAAAACAGAAGACCAATCACCAATACCTAAAATTGTATTCAGAAACTTTTGTGGAAACATGTGCATGCAAAAAGATCTTAAACCCTGAGAAACTCTCATGTTAGCCACCACAAGAATTAGTTTATTCAGAATCCAAAAACTTGGACGCATGAATAGCACAACGCCATCTTACTGTAAATAAAATCCCAAAATTGTGGAGCTGGTTGACTTAATAAACAGCCAATGTCAAGGACAGCAAAAAAAGCAAAATGAAAAATAATTGAGACTAAATTGCAGAAGGGTGGTTTGCTTACTTACCTATCATTCAAAATACATAACCACAACATTTCTCTCCCATTCATCTCTGTAATAGAAGACATTGATTGACTGCCATTCTAGCAGGGTATAGGGCTATCCAGCCCAGCAGGGATGACGGCCAATCCTCCCAGGCTGTCGCCATGGATGGTTCACATAAATGGATAGACATTTTTGATGAGATGGTGGGCATTCCCCTTCCCATTTGTAATAACTCTATATTAGAAGGACATGGTGACTACTTCCTGGGGCCATGTGCTTACAAATATGTCGGATAGCAGTACCCTTCTGATGGTCTATTATTTGCACATGCACGGAGAGGCCAGAGTGTTGTACTTCATGCTAGGCTCCTTAGCTACTGCCAGGCAAATCTACTGGGTGGAGGCTCCCATGTTCCAAGCAATATGCAGATAAGCCTGTTTTGAAATCAAATAAAGAGTTTATTTGAACCTGGAACTTGGGTATATGCAGTTGTGTCTAGGGTATGGATAGCACTCGTTACACTGCAAAAAACTACCAGTGGGGACTTTGTCCCAAATCACGAGCCAGTGGCAGACTCAATTCTGATAAGAACAGGCCTTTCAGGCCTACATGCTCGACCATTCTATTCATCTTGATTATCCAATATAACATCTAATATGAGATTTGAAAGTCCCTAAAGTCCTACTCTCCACCACACTACTTGGTAACTTATTCTATGTGTCTATGGTTCTCTGTGTAAAGAAAAACTTTGTAACATTTGCGTGAAATCTTCACTTAACAAGTTTCTTTGTGTTCCAGTTGAATAATCTATTTTAATGTAACACCTGGTAACCACTGTACTAATTCCTTTCAAAATTTTAAACACTTTTTTCATTTGTAGTGTAGGATTGTTTACAATACATATGCCAGATAGTTTGATAATATTAATTAAACTAAATTTTTTAAATCAAAAAAACTAAAATAATAAAAAAATGCAATTTTGTTATACTACTCATCCAGCTTTTGTTTAATAACACTGTATTACACTCACTTTTTCTCTTGTAATTGGGCATAGCTTTACTATTCTAGAAATCATACTTGCCACAATATTCTTTGCTCCAAGTATATCATATATCCATGTGCTGCCAGGCTTCTTTAACCTATGAAGCTTAATTACTGTATTCACCATTCCATTTACAGTCCAAAGTTTACCAATCACATAATAATGTGTCTAAAATATTATTCTGTTTGGTTACCCTTGTAACTTTTGTCAGAGGAGATTTTTTTAATCTCATTTGGACTTCCTAAAGTGTAGAAAACCTCTCAAGAATGCTAATTTATTTAATGTTAAAATGTGCATTAATCTACATAGGAGAAACAGGGTTAATTGTCAAAGGGAAACAATGTCAAAAATCTTGAAATTGTCCATTTCTAATCATACCTACACTGACCTTTATAATTATGTGCTGTCCCTCATTTTCAAAGGAAAACAGCAGATGAGAAACACACTGTAGTTGGGTTTATACCCAAGCATTTACAGGCAAAGTCTTCCCCTTACAGAGAACACCAATGGAAGGGTTTTGGAAAAACACATTATCTTTTCCTCTCCTTTCTTACTCGAGAGATAGATTTGTTTGCATCCTCTGCACTACAAGCCAGATCTTTGATGGGGAGGAACATCCTGTCATCTACCTGAGTTAGAAACTGCTAGACCAAGAGACACAGAATGCTATAGTGGAGAGAGAAGTCACCCACTTCAGGTGCTTTTCTTTTGGACAGGAAGTTCACACTCATAACTAAATATGCACCCTTACAGTGGATGGTGGTATACAAAAAAGTGAACCCCCCCAAGGTCACAAGATAGTTCCTGGACATTCAACAATTCAGATTAAAGGTGTTGCACAGAGACATGCAGACACTCACCATAAGCCATGAATTTGGAAATGGGAACTGGTTTTGTTCATTTTTTCACCTAATAAGTATTTAATATTGTTGCATTTTTTGTATTTTAGACCTTTTGAAGGTTTCATATTTGTGTCTTAATACTGTACTGTTTTTAAAATGTTATTATTTTTTGTTGTAAGCTTTCCCACAATACTATCTTAGCTTCACCATTTTTAGATGCTGCTGTCTAGGTGCTACTATAAGTTGCTACGAGTTGGTTGCACCAGAAGGTAGAAGTCTTAAGATTCTGGATTTATTTGAAAAAAAATTCACAGTACAGTACTTGTCCTAGTACTAAATTAGGGTTTACAAATCTTTGCATATGTGTTACTCATCTTTGATTTGTGGATTAATTTTTGGTTTTGTTTCATGCTCTTTTAACATTGACTTTTAGTTTTGTCCATCTTTCAGTCCTACTCTTCCAGTCAGTCCAACGTCAGGCTAAAGATCTCATGACCTTTCACATGCTCTGCTCCCTAAAACAGAGTTTGGTACTGGGATGGGGGGATTGGGCTTTTGGTGTATAGGCAATGTCTGTCTCTTATGGGGAAGAATATCAAAGATATATTGTGGGAATTATTTTGGAAGAACATGCTACTATTCCCATCTTCCTTTTTGACTTCAGAACTGAAGAGCACCCAGAAGAAAAAAAAAAGCTTCTCAACCAGGAAGCAAGTGTCATTTTCCAGACCACTAGTGCGGGGAGATCTCCCGGACAGTTTGCAATAATTGTGAAAGATTGATTTAATTTGCTGCCCAGTTGCCATTTTTGCCTTTTGAGTCTAATAAACTATTTTTTTCTTGTGGATGCCAACTCTTTGATGTCTCTTCTGTTCATCTTTTACATTACGTCTCTGTTTGCTTGAAGTGAGTACATTCTCCCTATGTCGATGTTTTCTGAGTACTCAGATTTTACTTACATCCTAGTCCTGCCTTTTACATCTGTCTCCTTTAAAACACTAAGTGGTTTAAAAAAAAAACTAATACAATATGTGAAAATTGTTTATAAAATTAATATTAATATATAATTAGAGTGTCTTAGTAAATTAATGTGTTTCATAAATTGTAGCATACTATAACATAAGCATATTATTAATTGCCAACTATGAAAAAGGGAAGAATCAGTAATAAAAGAAATACAGAAGGAAAAGAGTGCTGACATCTCTGCATAACAAACACTTCCCTTTTGACATTCTGATCTTTGCATTTTCCCTTTCTAAAGCAGTCACATTTATCCAAGCAGCAGTCTCAGGGAGTCAGCAGACCTGCATTTCAGTCTGTTTAATAAATGGCACTTGTGGAGAGGATTCTAGTATTGACCATCACAGGGGAGATGAAATACTGGTGACATTTTAAAGAGGAATTTGCGATCCACAAATACTAGACTGACAGAGCCAGCATGACAGCACATAAAATCAATACAAATAGCCTGAATCCTTAATACCTTGATCCTTTTGGTGGGTGATTGCATTATAACTAGGATTCGCAAAAAGAGCCAACCGCATTGGATTTGACTGTTCCTTTTCTATTGACTGTGTTACTTGCCGACAAAAGAGCAATAATAATCAGAATGGTCATGTTAAATTTGTACATTTTCTCTTGTTTCTGTTAGCACAATGGAATGCCTTCAGATGTTATACCCACATATCTTCCTGCCATGTTTTGTATTTCTCAGTGGGATTAAACCGCTTAAAGGAGACTTAGAATTGCCAAAGCTGAAAGGATATTCTTTTCCATCTTAGTATATGTTTATGCCTTTCATGATGTACCTGAAAGGTTTAGCAGGTCTGTATTAGGAATTCCACTTAAAAATTTACTGCTGTCAATGAGAACCTCTTTGTCGACAGATTCAGACATTGTCTGTTAGCAATCTGCAGAAGCACCATTTAAAAAAGCAAAAACTGATCAGCGATTACAGTGATGGACAGTCTTTCCACATAACCTACAAAAAGGGCCTATTGCTGACTTCTGCCGACACATATTGCAGCTAGGTTCAAGTGTCAGTGCCGGGAAAATGTGTTCACACTGATCACAAACATCTGGGTTTAAATGCAGTTTGTTTGCTTAGTCAAGTATATAGAGAAAGGGCTCAGTGATGTCTGAAGATAAATGGCAGTCTAATTACATGTCTGGTAGTTTTATAACAGAAATAATTTTAGTACATAATAAATAATTAGAAAGGCAAGACAATGCTTTCATTTACATAAGAGTCCATGGAAGAACTAGAAACTAAAGCTTAATAACATTTCTGAATGAAATAACACCACTGAAACATTTACTTTCTATTATATTCTGAAAAATCAGGTTTTATCAATTAGAATTTCATAGCATAAGCAAATCTATGCTTTTTATCATTTTAAAGTTAAATATTTATATATAGGATATTCAAATGTTGATAGATAGATAGATAGATAGATAGATAGATAGATAGATAGATAGATAGATAGATAGATAGATAGATAGATAGATAGATAGATAGATAGAACTTTATTAATTCAGAAGGAAACTGCAAGGGTACAGCAGAAATATACTGTACATATAGCAAGTATTATTGTACTTTTAAGTATGATAACAAGGTACAAATATAAATGTATTTACTAATTGTAAAGTGATAAGAACTTAACATACTTATAAGTTACCGTATAACATGTCAGTCATTGGTACAGTGAATAGCACATTGTGTCATTGTTAAAATGTATGCTAGACCGCTACATGAGCATTGTACCTCTTTAAAATATAGAAGTAAATTTTCATTGGAGGATATTTCCCTTTTTGTCTATATTAAATATTTATAGTATTCTCTTAGCCTTTCTCAAATATTAATCAGTAACAATAAGAAATATTAGCATCTTCCAACTGATTTATTCTATTTGGAATCTGTGTGTACTGCAGGTTTGTTTTGCCTCTATTGTGCTGCCAACAGCCCTTACTCTAAATAAAATATATATATTATATATATATATATATATATATATATATATATATATATATATATATATATATATATATATTGTAACAGTTGAGGTATTTATCAACCTCTCGAACCCTCAGGTAGTACACCAAACACCAGGTAAAAGTCCAAGACTTTTTATTTTTATGATAATAATGTGCACTAAGCACCCTCCACTCCACACTACACATACAAATATGAATAATCAATAATAAATCGCAATAATCACTCCTCCTCTCCCAGACACCTTGCCACCCTTCCTCCCAGCTCAGCTCTATGTCTGGGCTTTCCCAGAGTCCTTTATACCCCCTGACCCGGAGGTGTTTCCATTCCATTACCCACAAGTTCTTATTCCTTCCGGGTCAGGGTAACCAGTCCTTATCTTCACCCCGGAAGCACATCGTTTCTTCCTGTCATTGGATTATGACGCACTTCCGGGTTATAGGGCGTATATGAGTCCACGGGCCTCCTTACAGCGACTCCCAGTGGTCCCCAAGGTATCCAACAGGGCTGTGTATAAAAACTACAAAGTCCATGAGGTCCTGCTGGAATTTGGGGCACGTCCATGCTATATATATAATTTCACTATCTTGCAGTTGTGCAAGGCGCACTTTGAATGTATGTACATGCATGTTATCTCCATGTTCATGCAGCTGTTTCTCCAGTATCCTGAAGACATGGATATTTAGATTAATTGGGACTTGAAGATGGCTACTTTCAAAGAAGTCACACAAGTTACAGTAAAGAAGAAAAAATCACAATAGATCATTGGACAAAGTTAATGTGTATTTTATTAATTAAGAGAACCTTTCCGTTTAATTCTTTTCTTTTTTCTAAACTCATTTCTTTTGCTTCAGTTATTCTCCAGACTTGTCCCTCTCTCCCACTAGGAGATTAGTAGATTTAGCTCTCTAGCAAGCTTTAAAACTCAGTTTGCCTGTTATTGGGCATAATTATTTAAGCACCAGGTGGTCAAGTGACTCCAAATCAAGTGTGCTGTTATGCTCCAGAAGTCATTCTCGAGTAGTATTCTCATGTGACTCCAGCTCAAATTATGCAGCTAAATTTCCTTGTGTGTTATTAAAAGCCTACTGTATTTGCTCTGGGAAAATGCTCTAGAAACAACTGAGGAAAGGTTCATTTAGTAACAGACTGAGAGAGCAGTGATGTTTAATGTAGTTGTAGTAGTACTGTCAAGTATACAAAGTTCAGTTAAATTCTGATTTGCTTCTCGGACCAACAAGCAGCTTGTTACCACCTTCTGATGCCATGATAATTCAGGTCACACCAAATAGTGAAAGGTCAACAGTTTAGATTCTCATTGATGTCATCTGGAGTCTCAAGAATACAATGTTTAGTGTTCTCTGCTACGATAAAATAACAGTAAATAAACATTTACAAAGTTTATGTTAAAAATAGTGATTAAACTTTTGTTTAATTATTATATTTAGCATAATAAAATATCTAAATAAACTTTTGTTTAAGACCTTATATTTATCTTACTAGATTTGTGTCACGAAGTTTTTAGTTTTACTTTAATTTTGTGCTTTAGTTTTGTTTGGGAACTTAAATTTTATTATTATATTGCTTGGCACACAAGACAGCTTTTTTTTTCTTTAAAGACGCTACCACGTTTTGTGTTCCTGTCACTAAGACAGGAACATCGATTGCCAGAGAATTGCCCCCAAAAGCCATGTTTTTTGAAAGCAATATTTAAGCCAGGGATGTGGTTTAATGCTCATCCAGTCTTTTGGATTCAATAAAATGACATTTCACAAGTGCTTTACTAAATGTTGTTCCGATTCTTCAGTTTGATTGGCTAGATTATTAAGACTACATATTTGTTTCTTGTATTCCATTCAAACACAGGATCATTGGCTTTCCCAGTTTTAACCTCTGCTTTGTTTTGAGTTTGTTTTTATTACCTGATGTCCTTTGTCTACCCTGTGACTTGTCGGTTCTCATTTTCTAGCAGCAGATTCTGTAACCTTGAACCATGATGAATAAAAGTAACATCCTCATGTCACTCTTCATCAACATATAGTTGGAAAATGACTCATCAGACAGCTTACCCGCAGGTAGAAAGTGAAAGAGGGAAAATCTGATGGGTAACAACTCTTGTTCGTGAATCTTAGGAAAATATAGGAATTTATTGATCTTCTCGTTATTGTATGTGTTCACTTTCCACAGCTCCTAAATTTGTGTTCAATGCCCTTATTTACTTAAAAACAAGCAAATGTTATTTTATGTTGTATTTATTTTACAATTAATAAAGAAGTGAAAAGTGAGAAGCAATGGGCAAATTTCAGAAAGCAATGCTTAGCAGCATGTCAGTGCATTATAGAGCACATTCATTCACATGCCCAAAATCTCTCACAGGACTAATTCAAAGTGTTAACTTAATCAAACTGTGCAACAAAATGCACACAAACACAGGGAAAATATGCAGCCGTCACTTACAATGCATTCTGGTAAAGGTATCCACTTCATTTTCATTTCCCAGTCTTCACTAATATTCTTTACAGACTCTAGTTTGCAATCAATAGCAATTTTTTAAAGAACCCTTTAAACCCAGCCTCACATTTTCCCATCTTCTTCTACTTTGAATTAACTGGCTATAACTTCACTTAATATTCTTCAGAATAAAGTGCAGACATTTCTCTTTCAGAAATTGCAGAGCTATAGAATTAGTTATGTTGTACACATATTTCACAACAAGAATAAGTTGCACAACTCTGTAATGTTTTTACTAACAATGCACTTTGAATGTTATTTGTATTACCGTAAGTGGTGGAATGAGCTTCCAAATATCATAAATGTATCATTGAAGGTGTCAGGGACAACTGAAAAAATGTTATGAAATATCAACACTCAACAAGTCAATATTTATTGTTTTGAAGTAACCTTTCCCTTTATTTCTCTCAGTCGCTGCCTGTAGCACTATAAAAAAAAAATCAAGAACATAAAATTAAGAGCTGCAGCTTCTTTATCAATATCTTTTGATTGGTAGACAGTAGAAAGGCACACAATACCTTGTTTGAAAGAATAAAACCTGGGGAATCCAGATGTCCAGAATTGCTGAATAACTCGAACATCATTTTGATTTACAAAGAAGTGATCCAATAGGTGACAAATGAAGGAGGATGATCTAGTATTGACAATCAGATTGATCTACCCAGTGATCAACAGGGCACAGAAATGGGGCATCGTGCAAATGAAGTAGCCATTTTTTTTAAGTAGGTAATAACATGTTAGTTAAAATGAACATGATTGAGTCAGGTTCTCCCAGAATTCTTTGTAAAGGGGGTCGGGTTTCTGCGATATGGCAGTTCAGGCAACTTTGAAGGAAAGAAGAAAAACATCTCAGCATCTTACAGGGGTATGCAATATGGCAAATTAACAGGAAAATGCTGAACTTTAATTATAGTGGTAAATAAGGGAATGTTTTTATGCAGTTTTCTTTATATTTAGCCTTACAGGTTGGGCCCACTGGGGAGACTGAAACATGGGGGCTGAGCTTAAATGCAACCTCATAAAGTTTGGTTTCCCTCTGTTCAGGTAAACTGATATTAAATAAATATGCATTCTTTATTTTTGGAGAAATAAATTGTTATGTGACCAATTTAAAACAAACCTCAAGTAATATATTTCAATTAAGTTTCAGGTCAGTTTCCATTGCTTCCACATCAGGTTTAAGACATTTATGAAAACTTCCCACAAACTCATATACTTGATATGGTTAGTCCATAACAGAAATAAAAATGCAATTATATTGAAACATAATGCGTGCTGGTAAAAACTGATTAATTTTTATTGTGTAGTGTGTTTGTCAGGCAGATCCAAACAGTAACAAGTAAACTGCTTACAAATATGAAACTTACAACAATTACAAAAGTTACCATGAGAATCCAGTTTAGATTTATCCATCAGTCTTCCCAAAAGATTATTTTTCAACAATGTAGGTCATTGTTTCTTTTTTTTTAATAAAAAATTTACTGCTCCTCATTGACAAAAATAGCTATTATTTCTTGACACCCATGTCACTTTGCAGGAATAGACTGTGTTGTTCTCCATGATGAAGTTCAAGACAGCAGGCCTCAAACATCCTTCTGATTTCTGGGGGCAACTTTCTTACTCTTTAACTAAATATTTGCCACACCTTCCTTAGCAAGGGGTCATTCCAGCTTACTACAGTATTAACACAGCCATAGTCCGTCAGTCAGTCAGTCAGTCAGTCAGTCATTATCCAACCTGCTATATCCTAACACATGGTCACGGGGTCTGCTGGAGCCAATCCCAGCCAACACAGGGCACAAGGCAGGAACAAATCACCGCAGGACCAGCCATAGTCACTTTACTATTAAAAGAGAATACTGATCCTGTTGTAAGCATTTATAAGCTAAAAAACTACACTTGAGAAGAACAAGTCTAACATTTCCAAAAAAAATCATTTTCTTTTCTCCTTTCCTCAGGTTTGAAACCTTGTAATTCAAAATTACATTACAACATTAACTTTTATATCAGTTTAGTTTTCACTTTGATGCAAACTTGCTTGCATAAATTTTACTGATGAAACTTTTCAAGGTAATCCATAAAGTAGAACACCCATATTTTTGCAAACAACTGCATATAATCGATTAGTTCTCTAATTCCCCATTGCAGTCCATTTCTGAACTAGCCTAATCATTAGGGTGTTCTTAATTGTGTGAGCTTTACGATGTAACAGTGTGGAAGAATGTTCTGTTGTACTGCCTTCATGGTTATTTTCATTAATTAAAATTCAAGACTAATACTAAAAGTGCCAGAGTGACATGAACCCAGATATACTGGCTGGAAAAGAAGAATGTGCAAATAATAAATAAGATTTTATGACCAACACCCTGCAAACCCAACCTCATCAATCCCCACACCACTGCCCCATCCACCTCCACTCCTTATTTGACATACATTTCCTTGGGTTCCTGTAAGTTTAATCATTTTCCCCCGATGATAATTCCTGGTAGGAATTGAAAGCTTAGGAATAGGAATAAAAAATTATTTTAAGATTCATGATTCATTTGCCCCCTTTGTGGCTTTCCAGCTATAAATTTGCAAAAAATATCACAAACCTTTGCCTCTCTCTCTCTCTCTATAAATGCACTCACACACACATATATATATATATATATATATATATATATATATATATATATATATATATATATATATATATATATATATATATATCACCTCCTTTTCCAGTTCAAAGGAGCTCTTGCCAAGAAGACACATTATTTACACTAGCCTGTCAGCAGTACCTCTGAAGTAGTTTGTGCCTTTGAGCATATAACACCTGTTCTTCTACATAAATTCACAAGTTCTTTTCCATCTATGCTGTTGACATTGTTATTTTAAAATAATGCCACTTTTGACAATCCATATATTTTGATTTTATTTGATCAATCTGAAATCTTAAATTGTATCTGGATACAAAATTCTTAAGTGTGAAGTCAGCTCTTCTAATTTAGATTTTTCATGTTAGCTCCCGTCATATTATTCTCATTTCTTTCAATGTAGGATCAACAAGAAATGTATTTTCCTATGTCTAAAGAGACTTGTTTTCTATAATTAGTTTACTTTGTGTGTAGCAAGGTTATTATAATTTTTTCTTTTTTTATTACATTTTATTTCTATATTTTTTCTGACCTTACTTGGAAATTCAGTTTAGTTTTAGTTTTCCTTCATTGTGTATTTTTAGTTTAAATTTAGTTTTTATTATACAAAGACATTTCTAATTTATTTTTATATATATTAGTTTCAGTTTTAGTTTTAGTAATTATCGTACGGTTAAAGAGCTACTATGGAGTTTAGTTTTTGTGTCACAATGAGACAGAACCGTACACATAATGGATTTCGATATAATATGAATTTAATGTTAGTGGAAGCTTACTACACTACACGACACAGTTTACTATTTGGTTTTGTTTTTGTCTGAGAAAAACAAGCATAATCAAAACCATGTACTGAATATGAACAGTTTTACACAATTTTATAATTTTTTATATTTTCAATGTCATTTGTGCTGTACAAATCTGCGCTGCCAGTTGCCACTTTTTTTCTTTTCCTTTTATTGCCCAGAATGGACCAATTTGTAATGAAATTTAGGTGAATTTTAAGAATTGCAGGTTTTTTACTTTTTAAATTTGCTCTGTTTTTGCATGCAGGTATGAGAAATCATCTAAACTGGTAATAACTTCAGATAATTATGCCACATGTGTTACTAGCCCTTTTTTCACAAATTTGGAGTTATGCTTCTATTCTTTTATTTTAGCCTCACTCCTTGCATTTCCTTTACACCTGCACAACTGACTTTTTTGATGTCATTAACTGCATCACCTAATAGAAACAATCTTTTGTTCAGATCCCAGGTATGGTTAACTGATTCCAGGTGACTATCTATCTATCTATCTATCTATCTATCTATCTATCTATCTATCTATCTATCTATCTGTCTGTCTGTCTGTCTGTCTGTCTGTCTGTCTGTCTGTCTGTCTGTCTGTCTGTCTGTCTGTCTGTCTGCCCATACATTCGTCCATCCGTCCAGCTCTTCTTGTTGTGTCTCTGTGTCTGTGCATGTTTTGGAGTAGTTTGTGCTTGCAAATACAGCAGTGGAGGGGTGTGACTGTGGAGACTGAGGGACATGTTGTTTATTTAATTTCTCATTTTACATTTCTTTTATTTCCTAATTATCATGCTTTTCTTTCCAAGTGTTGGAGAAAAAGTTTTTTAATACTTGTATGGCTTTAAGCCACAACCCAGCCACAGGGGATGCACAAACCAGTGTGTTTCTTTGTGCCGGTCCCAAGCCCGGATGAATGGGGAGGGTTACGTCAGGAAGGGCATCCGGTGTAAAATTTTGCCAAATCAAATATGCGGACAACAATACAAATTTCCATACTGGATCGGTCCAGCCCCGGGTTAACAACAACTGCCACCAGTACTGTTAATCAACAGGGTGCTGGCGGAAATTGGGCTACTGTTGGCAGAAGAAGAAGAAGGAGAAGAAGATGGGGGAGACGTGTCCGGAGGCAGGAGGAAAGTAAAGAGAGTGGAACTGAGGGTAGGAACTTTGAATGTTGGCAGTATGACTGGTAAGGGGAGAGAGTTAGCCGATATGATGGAGAGAAGGAAGGTTTTGATATATTGTTCATGCAAGAGACTAAATGGAAGGGGAGTAAGGCCAGGTGGATCGGAGGTGGATTCAAATTGTTCTATCATGGTGTGGATAGGAGGAGAAATGGAGTAGGGGTTATTCTGAAGGAACAGTATGTCAAGAGTGTTCTGGAGGTGAAAAGAGTGTCAGGCAGAGCAATGATTATGAAGCTGGAAATTGGAGGTGTGATGATGAATGTTGTTAGTGCATATGCCCCGCAAGTTGGTGTGTAATGGATGAGAGAGAAGATTTTTGGAGCGAGTTGGATTAAGTGATGAACAGTGTACCGAAGGGACAGAAAGTGGATGATTGGAGCGGATTTCAATGGACATGTTGGTGAAGGGAACAGAGGAGACGAGAAGGTGATGGGTAGGTATGGTGTCAAGGAGAGAAATGAAGAAGGTCAGAGGATAGTGGAATTTGCCAAAAGGTTGGACACGGCTGTGGTGAATACGTATTTTAAGAAGAGGGAGGAACATAGGGTGACGTACAAGAGTGGAGGAAGATGCAAACAGGTAGATTACATCCTATGCAGAAGAGTCAATCTGAAGGAGATTGAAGACTGTAAAGTGGTGGCAGGGGAACGAGTAGTTAAGCAGCATAGGATGGTGGTCTATAGGATGACGTTGGAGATCAAGAAGAGGAAGAGAGTGAGGGCAGAGCCAAGGATCAAATGGTGGAATTTGAAAAAGGGAGACTGCAAGGTTGAGTTTAGGGAGAAGGTGAGACAGGCACTGGGTGGTAGTGAAGAATTACCAGACAGTTGGGAAACTGCAGCAGATGTAGTAAGGATGACAGCAAGAAGGGTGCTTGGCGTGACATCTGGACAGAGGAAAGAGGAAAAGGAAACCTGGTGGTGGAATGGGGAAGTACAGGAGAGTATACAGAGGAAGAGGATGGCAAAGTGTTTTTTTCACCTGTATTATTATCATTCTTTAATTTAATATTATTTATTGTATCAGTATGCTGCTGCTGAAGAATGTGAATTTCCCATTGGGATTAATAAAGTATCTATCTATCTATCTATCTATCTATCTATCTATCTATCTATCTATCTATCTATCTATCTATCTATCTATCTATCTATCTATCTATCTATCTATCTATCAAAGAAGAAGTGGGATAGTCAGAGATATGCAGAAAGTAGACAAGAGTACAAGGAGATAAGGCGCAAGGTGAAGAGAGAGGTGGCAAAATCTAAAGAAAAGGCGTATGATGAGTTGTATGAGATGTTGGACACTAAGGAGGGAGAAAAGGACCTGTACCGATTGGCTAGACAGAGGGACCGAGTTGGGAAAGATGTGCAGCAGGTTAGGGTAATAAAGGATAAAGATGGACACGTACTCACAAGCGAGGAGAGTGTGTTGTGCAGATGGAAAGAGTACTTTGAGAGGCTTATGAATGAAGAGAACGACAGAGAGAAGAGGTTGGATGATGTGGAGATAGTGAATCAGGATGTGCAACGGATTACCAAGGAGGAAGTAAGGACAGATATGAAAAGGATGAAGAATGGAAAAGCTGTTGGTCCAGATGACATACCTTAGGAAGCATGGAGGTGTTTAGGAGAGATGGCAGTGGAGTTTTTAACCAGATTGTTTAATGGAATCTTGGAAAGTGAGAGGATGCCTGAGGAGTGGAGAAGAAGTGCACTGGTGCAAATATTTAAGAATAAGGGGGATGTGCAGGACTGTAGTAACTACAGGGGGATAAAATTGATGAGCCACAGCATGAAGTTATGGGAAAGAGTAGTGGATGCTAGGTTAAGAAGTGAGGTGATGATTAGTGAGCAGCAGTATGGTTTTATGCCAAGAAAGAGCACCACAGATGCAATGTTTGCTCTGAGGATGTTGATGGAGAAGTATAGAGAAGGCCAGAAGGAGTTGCATTGTGTCTTTGTGGACCTGGAAAAAGCATATGACGGGTGCCTCGAGAGGAGCTGTGGTATTGTATGAGGAAGTCGGGAGTGACAGAGAAGTACGTAAGAGTTGTACAGGATATGTACGAGGGAAGTGTGACAGTGGTGAGGTCTGCGGTAGGAGTGACGGATGCATTCAAGGTGGAGGTGGGATTACATCAGGGATCGGCTCTGAGCCCTTTCTTTTTTGCAATGGTGATGGACAGGTTGACAGACGAGATTAGACAGGAGTCCCCGTGGACTATGATGTTTGCTGATGATATTGTGATCTGTAGCGATAGTAGTGAGCAGGTTGAGGAGACCCTGGAGAGGTGGAGATATGCTCTAGAGAATAGAGGAATGAAGGTCAGTAGGAACAAGACAGAATACATATGTGTAAATGAGAGGGAGGTCAGTGGAATGGTGAGGATGCAAGGAGTAGATTTGGCGAAGGTGGATGAGTTGAAATACTTGGGATAAACAGTACAGAGTAATGGGGATTGTGGAAGAGAGGTGAAAAAGAGAGTGCAGGCAGGGTGGAATGGGTGGAGAAGAGTGTCAGGTGTGATTTGTGACAGACGGGTATCAACAAGAGTGAAAGGAAAGGTCTACAGGATGGTAGAGAGACCAGCTATGGTATATGGGCTGGAGACGGTGGCACTGACCAGAAAGCAGGAGAAAGAGCTGGAGGTAGCACAATTAAAGATGCTAAGATTTGCATTGGGCGTGACGAAGATGGATAGGATTAGAAATGAGTACATTAGAGGGTCAGCTCAAGTTGGACAGTTGGGAGACAAAGTCAGAGAGGCGAGATTGCATTGGTTTGGACATGTACAGAGGAGAAATGTTGGGTATATTGGGAGAAGGATACTAAGGATAGAGCTGCCTGGGAAGAGAAAAATAGGAAAGCCTAAGAGAAGGTTTATGGATGTGGTGAGAGAGGACATGCAGGTGACGGGTGTAACAGAACAAGATGCAGAGGACAGAAAGATATGGAAGAAGATGATTCACTGTGGCGACCCCTAACGGGAGCAGCTGAAAGAAGAAGTATGGCTTTAAGCCACAGCAGCCACTATGTCTGCAAATATATAGTTGTTGAGCAGCCGGGGTGGCATTAAACATTTTTCAGAGAACTTTATCCTTTTAGAGAATGAAGTGTTGGTTATGTAAGAAGTTATAAAATTAAATCTCCCTCTTAGATAAGACAATAAATTGTATTTTTTTTTGAGCTCTAATGATCTGGTGAGGATACTTCTGGTAAAAGGAGTGGTCAAAGGTTTATTTGTGCTGGTGCATCCACTGGCAGCTCATAATATCCTTCTGTAATATGTTCTGCCTTTCTTAGAAATAGAAGAAATGCAGAACGTCATGGATGACTTGCTTCCAAAATAGATATTTCCCTTTGGGTGCAAACCCCTAGCAATAAAACACATAGTGTCATGTATTTTAGGCTGGATGGACATTATTATGTAATTTTGTTTTGTCAGGTAAAATGAGATGTTTAGGTGTGTAAGTAAGAGGGCATTTATTAAACAATTTCCTAGAAAAACAAACTTGTCCATCAGCTGATATTGAAGTGAATAGCAGCACCTGCACTGTTTTGGGTTTATTTTTAGTTAACTGTTTTTTTCTGTTATCCATAACTATGTCATGTCTTAATGTTGGTAGTTTAATTTCAAAAGTAGGCAGTGATGTTGGCAAGACAGGTCCTTTTTGAATTTCTGAAGCAGAAAAACCAAGAAGTCACCATTATTTAACAGACACATACAGATGATGAAAATCAGTGGGAGCGGAGCAGGGACTGGAACATCTTGAGTAAAAGGCCTAATGTCAGTGTTGGAGTGGCTGAGTTGTTATCAGACAGTGATAATGCAGACAACTATGGGGTGGACAGCATAGTGGAAACTATCCAGTTTATAAATTTATATTCTCCTAATGATAGCAATGAAGGAATGAGGTTTTTCAAGCAAGAAGAAGATACTTTTTCAGTATGAACAATTCAGCTCTGATGAGATTGTAATGTAAAGAGGTGACTTCAACTGTACAACTGATGCACCATTGGAAAGGAACAATGGGATTGAGCAACATCCTCAATCAGAGGAACTCTTCAGAGTAGTGAAAGGAATGGACCTGGGGCCTCATGTATAACGCCGTGCGTAGAACTCACACTATAACATGGCGTAAGCACAAAAGCGGGATTGTGCGTACGCACAGAAAAATCCAGATGCAGGAATCTGTGCGCACACATACTTTCACGTTCTTCCACTAAATAAATCCCGATCAGCGTGAAAAGTAACGCACGTGCACGCGCCTTCTGTCCCGCTCCAACTCCTCCCAGAATTACGCCTCTTTGAATATGCAAATCAATATGAATAGCCTTCCTATGAAAAGACAATGGGAAAAGCACAGGGGAAAATATAAGAATTTCAGCGAATACCAAGTGGAGGCAAAGGAAAAACATACTATTTGTTGGTTTAAACAGTGGTATACTCAACAAAAGAAAGTTGATCGAGTGACAGAGTGTCGGAAAAACTCGAAAGATCAAATTCACAAAGTCGCACAGTACCCGAAATAAAAAAGAAATCACATATCAAAGTCGCTGTGAAAAGGCGAGTCGTAGCCCACCGTCTGAGTGTCATATGAAAGCTTATTAGGGTACAAACAAAAAACATAGGCACACAGTGGGAAAAAAGCACGAAATGTCAACTTTAATCTCGAAATTTCCACTTTAATCACGTAGTTTATTTTGCCATTAAAGTAGAACATCATAAACTTCATCTTAAAATCGTTTATTTTACTAGTTTCTCAAGTAGCATGTTAAATGCTTTTTTCTGTGTTTGATCTTCTATGTGCTCTATGTGTGTGAATCACTACGTGCTTCCGTTCTTTCTCTTTCTCCGACAGGACACAGAATGCATTACATTCGAGATATTACAGCTCTCTGAATAATTAAAATACTGAGATGTATACGTGATATCATTTTCATGATGATAGGAATGAAAGCATGTTATTAAACATGGGAACACGGTGGCGCAGTGATTGTTTATATCTCACGCAAGAGGCTTGCTGCACCATGTGCAACCTTCGATGAAATAATTTATTACAGAAGTACTGTCTCTTTCAAACGTACTAACCTCCAATTCCTGTCCATACTTTTCTTTCTCCAATCGCCACACAATCAGCTCTGTAATAGACGTTAAGCCATTTGTAAGCTTAAAACGCCGATTCTTCAAAACTTTTAAGGAACATTGAAATATCTTCGTAGTACATGTTTAATTATTCTACAGTATTCGTCTATCCTTCCAGTGTCGCGTCAGCACGAGCAAGAATACAACGCAAGGCAGGATCTATCCTTGAACCAGCTATACGCTGCGGCACCGTGTCCTCACATGTTTAATTATTAACAATACAGATTATTTAAATGAAGTTAAAGTTTTATCTGTATACTATAAGCAACATATTTTGCTGCATTTCATCTTAAAAATGATATTGTCATCATACGCGCTTTATAAAGTAGCGCAGGTTGTGCAATATTATAACTGTAGTGCAAGTTTACAGTGAGGTGATTGAGTGCGTTTATAGTTCTTGGGATGAAACTGTTTCTGAAACGCGAGGTCCGTACAGGAAAGGCTTTGACGCTTTTTGCCGTGGTTGAGGTAGTGTGTGCTTGAAACTGTACACCGATAATTCTCTTTCCGATCATCTGCTGCTGTGATTCACACTCAGATACAGTGATATAAATAGTCCGAGTGGTGCAGTGAGAGTAATATGGAAAAAGATGATCTGCAGTGGCAACCCTTAACGGGAACAGCAAAAAGAAGAACAAGATGCAGTGAGCGTAACAACGCTAAAGCAGTTATGGTATTTGGAATACTATGGCTATTCCCTGGCCCATTATATTGCTGCAGGTTAATTACAATCAGATGCATTACACTAATAAACAATATGCAGTTAATTTCAGTGTATTTATAAAGCCGCGTCAGGAATGTGGAGCTAAGAAAGAAAGGATGAGCACACAGGAACAGTAGTTTGACCATTCTGTGGACCATTATATTGTTACAGGTTAATTACAATCAGATGCATTAAATTTATGAACGATATGTGGTTAATTTCAGTGTATTTGACAAAGCCGCCGCCGTGGATGTGGATCTAAGAAAGAGTAACCACACAGGAACAGTAGCACTGCTTTGACGCTGGGTGCCGCCAGTCTGCAAAACCGAGCGGAAAAATTGCGTACGCCAAGGTATGAGTTACCGTGGAAATGTGCGTGGCTTTACGCCAAGTTTAAGTTTTATACATCGCGATTTGAGCGTGGAAAGGTTCGTACGCAACATTTCTGTGCGTACGCACCGTTTATACATGAGGCCCCTGGTGACTACAGTATATGGAAAAGCGAAAATGGGAACAGCATGAAATATATATCAGGGAGATAAGTAGTGAGGAGATGGCAATGACCAGGCTGGATCACATTTAAACTTTATAAGCATTACCCTCGGATTGTTTAAGTACTATTATTTCATCTATTCTCTATGATAAGTTTAGTAACTGGTAGTGTTGTCAACAGCATTTAAATCCCAAAAGTGCTTACTAGAAAAACTGAAAAAATAGAAAAATGGAGTTCACCAGCCTTCAACAATAGTGAGATTTGGAGAAGCCTCCAATTAAAATAATATGTCAACGATGCACTACAAATATGACTAAATATTTACAATCAAAGATGGTACAGCTGAAAGCTGAGATAACTGAACTACAGCGGCTTCTTGAAGCAAGCCCACATATGAAGCTAATGGGGAGTCTTAAAATTAGAAGAAACTCGCTTAATGGTTAGTGACCAAAGTAAAAGGAACACTGGTTGGAGCTCTTATATGACTGTATTTGTTGTAGAGAAATTCCACAAATATAGTGAACACCATTACTTGTTATAGAATCTTCTTCAGCTCCCAGAAGGAGATGCCAGAGGTTTAGACACAGAATTGGCACTGGCAATTTCCAGATATTGTAAATGGACTTAATGATGTCAAGGTTCCTGGCATTGATGGGTTTCCAGCTGAGTTCTATAAAGAATTCTGGGATACAATTGGTCCTGATTTGCTAGAAGTCTTTAAAAAAAATATAAAAATTGGGTACTTTCTCCAGAAATGTTGAAGAGCTGTTAAAATACTCCTTCCTAAAAGGGGTGATCTGAATGTGATTAAGAACTGGCAACCTGTGTCATGTCCATGTGCAGACTGGAAGATTTTATCAAAGTGTTGGCCTACAAACTGTTATTAACAAAGTTCTGCATGCCGATCAAAGTTACTGCATGCCTAGCAGAACAATTTTTAATAATATTTTTTAATCTAAGATATTTTTGCTGGTTTTACTTCATTCAATCAGGAGTAAGAATTTGATTGGGTTCATTTTTCTTGTGGAATACAACAAGAAATTTTGTTTTTGGGATCATTTCTAGTGTATTAAAAGTTAATGGTGGCTGGTGTTCACCTTTTGTATCCAATGGAGAGTCCGACCGGGCTGCTCTCTATCTGGAAGGCTCCACGCACTGGCTTTGGAACAATTCTTGGTAGAGTTCAGAAGGGTGCTGCATGGCATATCCTGTCAAACTCTTAATCTCTGCTGATGACATTGTTATAAAGCATTGATAAGATGGCTGCTTGTCAGAGAACTTATGAGATAATGTCATCCAACAAAATAAACTATGTCAAAAAACAGTCCCGACTGGGCAGCATTGACTCCACCTGGTCTTGAAGGGGTCTACAGTGGTTCTGTTATGTACTTGGCCATCTATCTTGGTAATGGACAATTTCTGCAAAGGGAATTGGATGGGAGGTAAAAAGGTGCAAGCTTGGCTGATAAGATGGTGATGGATCCTTCCCTAGATGTTATACAAGGCAAGATGTTCATTGTTAACAGTCTGGAGATCTCCGGCTTGAGACACAAATGCATCTGTTTGGAGCTCCTATCACAACTGGTCCAGCAAATGCAAGAAACTGTTGTGAATTTCTTTTAGGAGAGTTTGCATTTTTCTAAGGCTGAGTGTTTTGTCAATGAATGTGGGTCCTTATGGACATTGCAAGTTGGTTCTTTGATTGTCTTTTTCAGACAATGCAGAAACTGTTGTACTCTCATGAACGGCACCCTTGGACATTTTTAGCAAAACTCTTTCTTGACCAAGTGGAACAGATGAAGCTGGTCAAAAGCTTAGTGTTTTGTCTCCTGGACAAGCTTGAGACTGTAAAATTGTCTGAATTTTATAAAAGCCTCCTCAGAGTTTAGCACTTACTGTCAATTAAAACAGAATTTGAAAATCTTTCCCTTTTTTGGATTCTGGAAGAACCCCTGCTATGTATTCTTTATATTGTTACTTTTATTGCAGTATGCATCATTTTGCTCAAACTTTTACAAAGTCTTTTTACCAAACGTGAACATATAATTGACTTGAAATGATTTGCCAGAAAGAAATAAATAAAATAGCTGAGGAGATATGACTGCAGTCCATGTGATTTATGGAAGGATTTTTAACAAAAGTTCAGGCATCATTGACTAGGAATATATTAATACTCTAGAAGAGTTTATTTGAATCAAGAGATGCCCATTCAATGATCCTTCTTGAGTCAGCTGATTAAGCTATAAGACACCCCTTGGAGGAATAAGATTACTGTTCCTGATGGAATGAAGCCAGCCAAGAGGTCGATGTACAAGCCACCATTAGCTAACATGGCAATGTTGTTGCATGGCAAACTAGTGGTGAACTCCATTATTGTCAGTAATTACCTCTGGTGGTTCAGATGTTTGTCCCTTTTGTGGTGTCAAAGAGATTGTATTTCACTATATTATGCTTAGAATGAGACTTCAGTCTTTTTTTGTTATGACACAGAGGCTAATTAAGAGACTGGAGATTGAGTATAATGAGGTGGTCTTGTTGTTTGGGTGGAGGTTAACAAAAAGACCAGGAAGCAAAGTGAACCTTATAAACTTTATTTTTGATGAAGCCAAGATGGAAAACCAGCAAAAATACGATTAGTGATTTTGGTCTTGAAGATCAGATTGTGATCTTTAAAACACTATGTGAAAAAAGAATCTCAGTGGATTTTAATTTTTATAAATCTACAAATATTATTATTATTATTATTATAAATGTGCTGATAATGAGTTACAGTTTTTGTTCGGATGTTTCTCTTTCTCTCCCTTCCTGTTGTTCTGAGTGTGATAGGGTTCAAGGAAGGGAAACAGGGCTGTTATAATAGAAATTATTCCCCTTAAAAATTAATCACAATGATGGTGTAAAGAGAAGAGGATGTTTTGTAAGTTATGCAGCACAGTTATACATATTGTTTGATGTTTAAGGTGTTTTTATTATTAAGTGAATAAAGATTTTTTTTAATCTATCTATCTATCTATCTATCTATCTATCTATCTATCTATCTATCTATCTATCTATCTATCTATCTATCTATCTCTTTCTTACAGATATTAATAATCCTAATTATATTATCTTTTTTCCTATTGGTTTTCCCACAATAACTTCATCATTCCTTTTGCACCAATAAGTTAAAAAGAAATCACAAAACAGAAGTGTTAGCTTAAATGATTTCCTAGATATCTCCATTTGTTTCATGATGTTGACAACGTTAGCAGTAAAAAAGGATATATGAGATGAGATGATAGAATAGGAGAAGCAGGAGGTTTTAAGAGGATTATGAAGGTGTGAAAAATTACACATTCTATTCTGAAGATTTAGTGACAGACTGAAATTTTCTGTTTTTGTAGCTGGAAGAGGAAGGATAAAATCCCTTATTACTGGTCTTGAAATCAGGGTAACAAAAGCTACACATTACAACATTAAATAATAGGCAAGCAACAAAAATGAACAGAAATCAGAATGAATCTAATGGAACACTGTCAAAGCTCACTGCATTAAAAATAAAAAATGAAATAAATTAGAATACTCCTAGAACACAAAATAAAACATGAAATGGTATAGAATCAAACCAAAAAAAGCACAAAAGAGAGACAAAAAAAGGCTTACTGATCACAGCCCAGCCACTGAAACCATCTGCCACAAAATGACAGCCACCTATAGGGCAGAGCCTGTATAGATCGTGACAGAAATATATTTCCTCCTATTGTACTCCAAAATGCAAGAAATCATCATTAAGTATGTGCCCAAAACATCAACCATCCTCTGCTATGAATAAAGTGGACAAACTGAAATTGAAAGAAACAATCAGGCCACTGAAATTGTGCTCATTCAACATGTGTGTTTCAGTAATAAAGGTTAACATTGTTACCGGAAGGGATCTATTGTCAGTTACTTATGCATTAGCTTATGTGTTAATGGCTAGTATTTCTTGTATCTGTGGATAAAAGGTATGGTTTTGTAAACAGTATTTCTGTGGCAATCAAATTTCCCTCTGGTGTAATAAAGTCTACCAAATCAAACCTTAATTGATAGTCATTATAATCCACTGATTTAAAACTGTTATTGAAACTTTATTTTCAATTAATTTATTTGTTATTGTTGTGATATACAGTGACATGAATAATCAATTTTAGGTACTGTAAATGAGTCAGATGCAAAATAATATCTTCATATCAAGACAAACTTTGAATATCCTTTACTAAAAGATAACATTACACACCCCAGAAAACTAAATGAAGTGAACTTTCTGTGTTGAGTCTGAGCAAATGCTTATTGTTTTTTGTACTCGGACAGACTCATGTAGATTAGTATAAAGCTTTAAATGTGCAATCAAGATCAGTCTGACTGATAATTTTATTTGGAGTCTTCACCTCAATGGAACAGTAAATGAGCCTTGCAGTTTCAACATATGGCTTGTCTTGAATATTTCATACAGGAAGCTGTTTTGTACTTTGAAGTTTATGGCAGATATTATTAACAGTACAACCTTTAATGTGCTGCAGTACTAAACAAGTTGATGGACAAGCACTTTCTGCTCTTAATACTGTTCATTACTCTATAATTGATAATAAAAGAAAATGCTGAGCAAAGGAGTGGATAAATACTAGCCTTGAGGAAAATAGCTAAAAATGTATACAAGGAAGTTAATAACATAAAGAAAACCATATACAGTAATAGTGCTGCATATAATTAAAAGAAAGTAAAATTCAGTTCACTTCAGTGCATTCCTAATATAGACTCTCCCACCACTGAAAAAGAACAAGTCCACAATAGAAACGTAAGAGCTGGCAGACTGGGCACACCTTTTCCAGGAGGAAAGGGTGAAGCCTCTGAAATCACCCTGTTATACCCCAGCACACACATACACACATTCTCCTACTTATCCTGCATTAAACATCTCTGAAGAGGATGTGTGTCAGCTCTTCAGGAATTATCTGAGAGCCCTTTTCAAATCATCCGGTACCACCGCTACCTTGCAGTGGCCTTAGCTAGCTCTTGCAGCTTTTGTTCTTTGCCTCAGTTATATAACTTTTCAGGCCATTGCCCCTTAAATATTTGAAATTTTTGTGATTTAGCATGTTATTAAAGACCATAAATTTAGAATTTTGGATGATGGCTTATTTTACTTCTGTGTTGGAAATTATTCCAGTTCTTTGTCTTTTTTTTTCTATCCTTATAGTTTCTAGTGAAAAGTCAAGCAAAATGACCACCTTTTATTGGCTAACTGAAAATAATACAATATGCAAGCTTTTGAGGCAACTCAGGCACCCCTTCAGGGAAGATCCAGGGGCCTGAGTTCCCTCAACAGCTTCCATATTGTAAACAGGTGTAATTTTGCTTGACTTCTCACTACATTAATAATGGGTAACACGGTACAACACCCTAGTCCTATGGTATCTAGAGAATTTTTAATTTTGAGTTTTTGAATTTTGCATTAACACCTTTATTGTTATATATGAGTTACCGATATACAAGCATCACAAAAAGATGTTAAATATTTTTAGCCTTTAGCACAAAATAACCTTAAGTATGAATTCTTCATATCCCCACACCCCCTCAAAAGACTCAGAGAATATGAAATAAATGTTAAATAAGTCCATAAAATATGAGAAAAGTTCAAAAAGTTTCAGCACTTTTTTTAACTCTATTTATTAAGAATTTCAAAAACAAATGACATCACTTCTCTACATAGTCACCTTCATTTGCAATGCAATTTTCTCAGTGACGTACCAACTTTTTAATGCCCAATTACTACTCCCACCTTCATCGTTTCCATCGAAAATATAAAAGTACGGAAACTTTTTGAATGTCCCTCGTATTAAAGAAAAAGCAAAGTCATAAAAATGGCACTAAAGTTTTCTCCTGTATTGTATTTATTGCTCTTCATTTTTGATTTTGAACTTTCTGGTTTGAACATCTGCTTATAAATTAAGGTGCTCTTTCTGATTTTTGTATTGGATTTGTTTGCTTTTAGGTTTACATTTTCAGGTAAAACTATTTTGTTGTTCCTTAATGGTTTCTTTTTGTTCCTGTCTTGACTTTTTGTGCATTTTTTTGGTTTCTCTAATTAAATATTTAAATATTAAAGGGACTTTAGTTTTCTTAGAGCAGAGGTTTGTTATGTTTTTCCCATCTCTTCCTTTGGATATTTGTGCCTTTTTAGACTTTGCTCACTTTTTGACCTGTGTAAGCCATAGACCTGCCTGTTGAGTTTCGGTCCTACCTGCCTATGGTGGTGAGGTCTACACTTTGGGTTTATTATACTTTACACATAATTACAATAATAATAATAATTACACATTATCCATCCATCCATTATCCAACCCGCTATATCCTAACTACAGGGTCACGGGGGTTTGCTGGAGCCAAACCCAGTCAACACAGGGCGCAAGGCAGGAAACAAACCCCGGGCAGAACGCCAGCCCACCACCCCGCAGGGTGAATTACACATTACTTTAGTGTAATTATAATTTAAAAGCATATCATTCATCCAATTCAGCTTCAATTTCAGGGTTATTTTGGCAGCCATAGGTTCGTGGCAAAAAACAACCTTGGCAGAGCTAGTCCATTACATGCATCTACTCTCACTCACATCACACCAGTTTAAATTTACCAATTAATGTAAAATATACAGTACTGTGCAAAAGTTTTAGGCAGGTGTGAAAAAATGCTGTAAACAAAGAATGCTTTCAGAAATATAAATAATGATTGTTTATTGTTATCAATTTACAAAATGCAAAGTGAGTGAACAAAAGAAAAATCTAAATCAAATCAATATTTGGTGTTACTACCTTTTGCCTTCAAACCAGCATCAATTCTTATAGGTACACTTGCACAAAGTCGGGGATTTTGTAGGATTATAGTCAGGTGTATGATCAACCAATTCTACCAAACAGGTGCTAATGATCATCAATGTCACACGTAGGTTGAATCACAGTCATTAACTGAAACAGAAACAGCTGTGAGGAACTGGGTGAGGAACAGCCAAACTCTGCTACCAAGGTGAGGTTGTGGAAGACAGTTTCATGTCATGGCAAGATTGAGCACAGCAACAAGACACAAGGTAGTTATACTGCATCAGCAAGGTCTCTCCCAGACAAAGATTTCAAAGCAGACTTGGGTTTCAAGATGTGCTGTTCAAGCTCTTTTGAAGAAGCACAAAGAAACTGGCAAGTGGTCGGCCAAGGAAACAGTACAGCAGATGAAAGACACATCAAGCTTATTACCCTTCAAAATCGGAAGATGTCCAGCAGTGCCATCAGCTCAGAACTGGCAGAAACCAGTGGGACCCAGGTACATCCATCTACTGTCCGGAGAAGTCTGGCCAGAAGTTTTCTTCATTTCTTCAGAGTTGCAGCCAAAAAGCCATACCTCCGACGTGGAAACAAGGCCAAGCGACTCAAGTATGCACGAAAACATAGGAACTGGGGTGCAGAAAAATGGCAGCAGGTGCTCTGGACTGATGAGTCAAAATTTGAAATATTTGGCTATAGCAGAAGGCAGTTTGTTCGTCGAAGGGCTGGAGAGCGGTACAATAATGAGTGTCTGCAGGCAACAGTGAAGCATGGTGGAGGTTCCTTGAACGTTTGGGGCTGCATTTCTGCAAATGGAGTTGGAGATTTGGTCAGGATTAACGGTGTTCTCAATGCTGAGAAATACAGGCAGATACTTATCCATCATGCAATACCATCAGGGAGGCGTATGATTGGCCCCAAATTTATTCTGCAGCAGGACAACAACCCCAAACATACAGCCAAAGTCATTAAGAACTATCTTCAGCGTAAAGAAGAACAAGAAGTCCTGGAAGTGATGGTATGTCCCCCACAGAGCCCTGATCTCAACATCATCGAGTGTGTCTGGGATTACATGAAGAGACAGAACGATGTGAGGAAGACTACATCCACAGAAGATCTGTGGATAGTTCTCCAAGATGTTTGGAACAACCTACCAGCCGAGTTCCTTCAAAAACTGTGTGCAAGTGTACCTAGAAGAATTGATGCTGTTTTGAAGGCAAAGGGTGGTCACACCAAATATTGATTTGATTTAGATTTCTCTTTTGTTCATTGACTGCATTTTGTTGATTGATGAAAATAAATGATTAACACTTGCATTTTTGAAAGCCATCTTTGTTTACAGCATTTTTTCACACCTGCCTAAAACTTTTGCACAGTACTGTATATATTTAGGATATGGGAAGAAAACCATGTCTTTGCCTGAGTTGCCTCGAAAACTTGGATATTGTAATCTTTTTTGCTAGCCAATAAAAGTTGTCAGTTTGCTTGACTTCTCATTTCATCCATAATGGCTACATACTATAGTCATTATATGAACAAAAAAAAACAGTTTTAATTAAGCTCTGTGCCATTTATCCAATTTTGGTTGAAGACCTTAAAATACAAATATTTGCAATAAAAGAGGAATTCAAGAAAGGGAAAGTACTTTTCATGGAACCGTAAGTAATATTTTCCAGTGTTCTCTATGACCCAAATTATTATAAAATTAAAACAACAAAAACATAGAATTTTTAAAATAGATGACAACTTTTTTTGTGACAAATGTGAATTACAATTAAGAGCCAATGTTAGCTGAGAAAAGCTCTTGAGCCAATCTCATGATATGTTTGTTCTTAAATATGCATGCATAATATATCTTTCCTTTTAAAATCAATACATTTTTTAACATAATAGTCCATTTCAAGTC
The DNA here is from genome assembly GCF_900747795.2 of Erpetoichthys calabaricus. Taxonomy (NCBI): domain Eukaryota; kingdom Metazoa; phylum Chordata; class Cladistia; order Polypteriformes; family Polypteridae; genus Erpetoichthys; species Erpetoichthys calabaricus. The sequence continues at coordinate 162,002,387 of NC_041396.2, read as the reverse complement.
ATTTGGTTCAAGCAAAGATTCTAAATTACTTAACTGAGAATAAAGTCATAAATATTCAACAGTTTTAAATTTTTTCTTTTTTTCTCTTTTTTATTTCTAAAAAGAGTGACAAAGACACAAGACAGATCACCCATTTTCCATCTGTTCTCTTGTTCAACAACACTTCACATAAAGCAGCTCCAAACTAAGTCACGGTCACCCCTTAAGAATTTGTCAGAGTCAAATTCCACAACTGCCTTTGCACAGCGCAGGTGAACCATAGCGATGAATGCAGCAGGGGAGCGACACACCAGGAAAGCAATGGCCTCCACTAGAGTCTGTTTGCACCGTGCATCTGTTTAAAAGCACTGCAAAAGTAAAAGCAGTAATCATCTTCTTGAATTGCTGAGATGTGCCAGTTAATGTGTGTACAGAGAGGGACTCTGTTTGTTTGTAGGTCCTTAGTAGAAGTGTGTCTCATGTTGACTTATTGAATTTAATATTGTTTGAATTTTTCATCAAGATTCCTGGCTCAGTTACAAGGCCTCTTTGGTTCTCGGTTGTTTGTACATTCTTTGTATGTGAATATGTGTCTGCTTCTGCGTGTTTTTCAAGAACCCAAAAGAAAATCATTTTGCTTTCCTCTGCCATTTGCAAGTGAACGTTGAAAGGAAAAACAAATACAGTACACTGCTGTGTGACACCACTCAAACTTACACATCTATTTTTATGCAATGAAAAGTGTGAACAAGAAAGACTCAGTTCTTTTTTCACATCCTGATTGTAATAAATTGAACGACTTGTCAGGAATTCCAATTGTTCCTTTAAAGATTCTCTTTTCAGAGTCTAAAATATTATATATGCACCATTTAGTATTTAAATGTACAGATGGTATATTTTTTTGTAAACACCATATGTGCTGTGAGTGTAAACTAAATTGTACTTGACGATGAAACGAGGAGAGCTTTGTTTATGCAGGGCAGCACAGAGCCGCAGTGGTTAGCATTGCTGCTTAACAGCCCCGCAGAGCTGAGTTCAGCTCCTGGCCTGAACAGTGTGATTTAGCGGGTTTGACTAAGTATAAATAGATAAGTGTTTCTCTTTTTTGTAAGCACAGTGGTGCTGTAGTTGTACTGCACTAATGAGGTCTTTCTTTTCCACTTTTGTGTCAACATCACCTTAGCCACTGTTCCGACCAAAAAATTAACAGGTTGAGCCACTTTTATCACTGAAACTACTGTGAAATGAGGCCTAACAATTAGCTTCATCTCAAAATCTTTCAGATCCCTCCACAATGAACAACTGCGTATAGCCAACACTTTCATACAGTACATGACTTCGACCGTGACAGGATGTTACTTGCTTAATTTATATCAATGACCACGACTCCTACTAACATATTTCATATTTATTAATAGTCTATACACAAAAGTGCAGTGAATGTGTAGGCTTGGATTTAACAGTTGCTTTTCCATTGGAGTATACAGAAAATGGCAACTCCATTGTCCCAATAATTAGGCCACATTGTTTACTGTATTTCCCTAATGATTGGTTCAGTACTTGATGCCTTAATACTCTACTTTTCTACTCAGCTATCAGAAAATGAATAAATCTTGTTGCTATATAATTATTAGGACGTCATTACTGCCCCATCCTCATCTTCATTTTGTTTGGTGTTTTCTTCTTTTTCTCTCATTCCTTTCTTTGTTAATTGTTTTAAGTTTTAAGCTGCAGTTACCTGAATGTTATAAAAGACACCTGATTGCCAAAGCTCTTTCTTGTAGCATTTTGAAATAACTGACAATAATATTTATTACATTAAATAAATTATATCCACCTTTTGGAACACATTTCTCCAAAGTATTAACAGAAGCAGTAGAGTAATATAATGAACTCTAATTATGAATTTATGTGTGTCATTGCATAAAAGTAAGTTTACTCTGGCTCCAGAGATTGGCAATGTTCTGCATATCTGTTGCTGGAACATTACTACTGCTAGTACTACAGTAATCCCTCGCTACATCGCGCTTCGACTTTCGCGGCTTCACTCTATCGCGGATTTTATATGTAAGCATATCTAAATATATAACGCGGATTTTTTGCTGCTTCGCGGGTTTCTGCGGACAATGGGTCTTTTTACTTCTGGTACATGCTTCCTCAGTTGGTCTGCCCAGTTGATTTCATACAAGGGACGCTATTGGCGGATGACTGAGAAGCTACCTAATCAGAGCACACAGTTAAAGTTCCTGTGTGCTGATTGGCTCAGCGATGGAGTGCTGCATTAACCAGGAAGTCTCACCTCACTCATTCAGCATTAACGTGCTCCTGCTACTGCTTCAGGGGCCGTGTCCAAGCATCAACAGAAGATGCAAATGATTGCAGAAAAAGTAAAAGTTTTGGATATGTTGAAGGAAGGGAACAGCTACACTGCTGCAGGACACCATTACGGCATAAGTCCACGATTCTTTTTATTTAAAAAGGAGGAAAAGCATATAAGATCTACAGCCGCAGTGTACTTTAACCAGGGTGCAAAACGAGTTGCAAGTGGACGTGATAAGGCAGTAGTCTGGATGGAATCTGCTTTAGGGATTTGGATTGAAGACTGATGGAAGAAGAACAACGGCGATGCTACACAATCGCCTGAAGAGGCTCCTTTAGAAGAGCTGTAACGCTATCCTTTGTTGTGCAGTAAAATTAAACTCATCGTTATCGGACAAGTCGTCGTGTCATTGTTGGTGAGTAACCATAATTAATTATCTACATACAGTACTTATTACATGTACATAGTTTAGTGTCACTGTACACACATTTTACTGTATACAATTTTTCTTGCATTGTACGTATTTATTGCTGGTGGCCTGTCTGTCGTAATGGCTATAACATATGTGATATTGGAGATGCTCGATATCTTTAAAATAATATTTAGGTTTTACTGTATATATACTGTGTTTACATACATAATTTCAACGAATCTTACCTAATATCTAAGAGAATACAAAGGGTTTATGCTGTATAATTGTGCGGGAAATGTTTATAATAGTGTGGGAGAGTTTATAAGGGCTTCAAATATATAAAAAGAACCATATGAACATATGGTTTCTACTTCGCGGATTTTCACCTTTCGTGGGGGGTTCTGGAACGCAACCCCCACGATGGAGGAGGGATTACTGTATTGCTGTTAGCATGTCTGAATGTCTCAGACTAATTACTACCTGCTTGCAATTGGCACCTTCTCCTTAAATCTATCTCTGTGTACGCTGGTTTTCCTTTATTCATCCTCAGGACAGGCATGTTAGGGTGATTTGCCCATTCTAGGAATTTGCCCTGCATTAGACTGGCACTCCACTCAGGGCTGGTCACTGCCTTGAGCCCAGGGCTCCCTACAACAGTGTAATTATTTTAAAGTTTTTTTTTTTTAATGGATGTGTTTTTTTTAAAAAAACACAATTTTTAATTTAGTGCTTAATTTTATTTCAGCTATTAATGTCTGCAATCCCAAAGCAAGAAAATTAATATTTAAAACTTGATAGAATTTTTATGTTCTTTAAAAAAATTAAACTTTCTTTTTTTTTTTTTTTTTTCATTTAAGGATATATTTGCAGTGATGAGATAGCCAGAATTTGACTGACCAGTTAGTTGATATAGTAGGACTGCCCTCTTACTTGTAAGACTCTGCTAAACATTCTTCCAAATTCTAAAACCAGGCAGCATAGAATATCTGTCTGTGGTGCTATTGTATAACAAGTAAGACTGTGATGAACCTCATGACCGCCTTCCCTGCTTTGATGAGACCCATTTGCCAAAGCTCCCTCATATTTTTTGACATGTTTTGGGCGTAATGCTCATTTCTATGTATTATATACAGAGATTCCAAATATCCATTTTCTGAATGCACTTTTTTTTTATTAGGGGATCAGGAGGAGCCAAGTGAATGGGTGTCAGGCAGGAACCAACCTGGATAGAATAGCCAATCATCTTAAAATCACTTCCACTATGACCCACTCAGTTGGCACCCTGCCCGGGATTGGTTCCTGCCTTGTGCCCTGTGTTGGCTGGGATTGGCTCCAGCAGACCCCCGTGACCCTGTGTTCGGATTCAGCGGGTTGGAGAATGGATGGATGGATGGATATGACCCACTCATACAACACTAATTCAGAGTCACTTAATAACTTGTGGAGTTGGAAAGTGGGAAACAAAAATGGAATATCTAATGATAACTTGCTTTGAGAAGGGTATAGTGTCCACTATATCACCTCAAAGAGTTATTTTCAGATATTTACTGTGCTGTCTGTTAATCAAGTTTCTCTTTCTGTGGGCTGTAGGAATTATTTGTCTGATGGTTAACTGTGCAGGATTGGGACTCTAGTTCTTGTCCCTAATGTCATGTCATCTGTATGGATTTTGCATCCTATGGATGTTTTCTGATCCTTTCTCTTCTTTCTATCTCTGTATTGACAGATAACCCATCCATCACTAACACCACAAACCCAGTCCTTCCTGCTGTCTATTTTCATAACCCAGAAAACCAGCTACCTGCTTCAATTCTGTAGGTTCTGACTCCCAACTACCCTCAATGGAATTAAATAGATTTGAGAATATTATGACTAATAAATGAAAATTTCCGAGTTTCAAAGTAGTTCAGCTAGCATAAGAGATGTTCATATTGAGGACACCAAGGATAAACCAACTATTTTGCATCATGGGTTGAAACCCATGTTTCTAAACTGTTGAACAGTTTAGTATTTTGGTGAGGTGTTAAATGCATTTCAGCACTAGCATAGAACATAAAGAGTTAAAAATTAATTCAGTTCTGAGACGAAACACACACAAGTAATACAGATAGGCATAAATGGCAGATATTTAAAACATAAGCTACCACTTATCTGATCAAACCTAAGGATGGATGTGAAAAAGTGAGGAAATGACAGTTTGAGTAGTTGACAGCTCTAAATCAGCCCAGTGCATGCCCTGCAAAGAATTGATGTCTTGTCCAAGAATGGGTCTGGGATTAATTCTAATCCTCATGGCCTTCTAATTGAAAAAACTGGCTTGGGAAATACAGGGTTGGAAAACACTCAAATAAAATAGCCACGATAACATCCTTCTATCTTTGGTTTTTTTTTTTTTTCACTTAGTCCCATCTGAAGTAGATAAATCAAGTACAAACTATTGTCACCCAGGCCCTGTGAAAGCCTGTTCACAGGTAGAGTTCCGAACCCTAACTACCAATCCTGAGCTAGATTAAATGAATTTAAAAATGGACTCTCAAAGACTAAACTCTTTTTTGGGTCACTTCAACAACCATTTAATCTGTTCCTGACAGGTTAAACTAAGTGGTGGTGGACAATCATTCTCCTTTCTAACTCAAACTGAAAGAAACACCATCAGAGTTCTGAATCCATTTGTATGACTGACTGTCTGTTGTAAAGTACATCTCATTTACTGATGGGGTTACCTTTCTTCCATCCTAAGTTTACACAGAGCTCCTTAATCACTGAACTGTCTTTGAGGATCCTGTATTGCAGGTCACAAAGCGCTCATTTACTGGGGCCATATTGTTTACACTAATCTGCATTGTTCCACAGCTCTCCACATCTTTTAGTTTACCTAAGGAAGTTTTGAATGGATCTTAATTACAATCCCAGCATCCTTGCTTGTCTTCCTTATCTTATCAAGCAGTGATCTGTTATCATCTCCAACCTGGCCCAGCACTCTCTATCATATCCATTCATTAATCAGTGTCTATTTGCTTACCAGCTCAATCCAGACTGAAGCAATATATGTCTTTACCTGATATGACAACAAGTCATTTAACTGTGCCTTGCCAATGTACTAAATTCTGCACCTGCAACTTAATTTTTTTCCTCCGTGTTTTGACAGGATTAAAGATAAAAGTTGTCTGTTAAATGAATCCTTGTCTGATTATGCTTTTCCTGTTATATTGCTTTTGACCTTTGTAAAACTGTAATATGCAAAATATAAATCTCACAAAACTGTGAGTGGCAAGAAAATATTGTTTTTTTATTGGCTTTATAGCTTATATCATGTTTTAATGGGACAAGACAGTGTGACTACAGCAATAAAGAATTCTCGTGGCTTCCAGATTCTTATACCTCTCACCACCTTGCACTGCCACACTTAGCCTCTGTTTTGGTCCACTCATTTTTCATCCCAAAATGTTTTTCCAAAGGTATTAAGTGACAAGTCACTAAGGGTCTTTCGGTTTGAGGTGTCGAAATAAAAAGATCTGAAGGGTCCCCAAACATTACATAACTGATTATGCACCCATATAATTTTTCAAACTAATACATTTTGGGCCAGGCATGGCCTGTGTGGAGTTTGTAAACATGTACAAATTGTTAATTGATATGGCAATTGACTTTTAACAATTGTGTGGCTTGTTGTTTTTACATTTTATATTCTATATTTCATATATAAAACTTAGTCATATATCTCTGAAGCGATAAAGAATGTATTAGAAAAACACAGAACCAGTTAAGAGAAGGGAAATAAAAAACTTAAGGCCTCATGAGCAGCTACACGAGCACAGGCTGCAGCTGCAGGAAAGACAAGAGACACATTTTGTCCTAGCCCATAGAACATAGGTTGTCCCCAGCCAGGACTGGTCCAGAGGCATATGGCCGAGCACAGGAAGAGAATTATCCCTTAAAATACATTGCCACAATTGTCCAATATAATATAAAGAAGATCAATAACATCATAAATTTGGTGAACGTCATTAACTCTCATCAACATCCAATCAGGGACCGTACTGGACCAAAGACCTATAAGCTCAGAAGCGCAATGTAAGAATGAAAGATCCACCTAATATTCAGTCACATTGGGTGCCTGCAGTGCTATCCATCCAGGCTGTACTGCTATAAATTATCAAATCCACTTTTTGCTTCTGCCTTTGAGACATTAAGACTTATAGTTTAGAAAATACTATTATTGAATGAATAATCCTTTGAACCCATTTCTCTTCTTCACATTGAATTCTTCCTAATAAACTGACTGGAGCTCTAGAGATACAAGAAGGAAGAAAATATTTTAACCATGGACACAGTCCACTGTGGTTGATTCTAACAGTTATCACAAGTGGAGCTGGAGTCTGCAGCTGTACCTTCATGACAGCCCGGTAAATGTGACTTAACAGAACAGGAGTCAAAGGTTTGGGATATTCAAGTCTACACAGAACTTTCCATGACAAAACACTAATCTAATGCACTTGTGACCCACACATGATCCTCTCAGTATTAATAATAAATATGTTTTGTTTAAAAACCATAATTTTCATATTTCAACTAAATAATGTATACATTTCAAACCTTACAGTGGATTGGAGCCTATCCTGGTAGCACTGAGTGTGAAGCAGGACACAGCCCTGGACAAGGTAGCAGTTCGTTGCAGGGCCCATGAATACACAAGCCCACACAAGGCCAATATGGAATAGTCAATGAACCTAACATGCACATTTCTAAAGGTGCACAGAGAAAAATCCATACAGACAAAGGGAGAACATGCAGACTTCACACAGACAATGACCAGCTTTGGGATTCAAGCCCAGGATGTCACATCTATGAGACAACAATGCTAAATCATTGCACAAACTTCAATTAAATTTTATTATTTATGTCTAGGATAACAGGAAAAAATAATAATTTGGCCCAGTCATTACCTGAACGGAGTTGGCATGTTGTCCTGGATTTTGCACACTACTCATCTTTCCCTCTAACATCTTATAATCACGCTTGATAAGTTAATTGGTGAATCTAATTTGCACCCTGCTGAGACTGACTCTGTCCCCTGTCAAACTCAGATGGCCTACTTTAGTTTGAAAACTGGTGGTTATATGAATTTTAGTGTTCAACAAAGTAGTTAGTACTGACGATTCACAGCCCCCAGGGTTGAATCCTAGCCTGTTATCCATATTCTCCCCATATCTACATGAGCTTTCTCCAGCATATCCAACTATTCAAACATCCAAATTGTGAAAGTTAGGTTAACCTATGACTGCCAATTTACACCATGATGAGTAAGTGTGTAAGCTGTACCTGAGTCATAGACCACCTAGGGCTTGACAATAACAAGATAGACCTCAGCTCCCCAAGAAACTAAATTAATTCATATACTGCCAATATATAAATATATACTAATTTCCATTGGCCAAACAGTGTTACATTTGCTTTTAAGGTTTATTAATAAAAAAATCAAAGGCCATCTGTTCATTCATAAAGAAAATAAAACTCTACCAATGTGACATTGAAAAAATATCCTTTAACGTCTTCTAAAGTATCTTTTATGGCATTGCTGGCTAAGCACATTTATTAGAAATGACATATTCTACCTTTCATGAAAGACCATTAAAAGGCGGCTTGGCCATAAGCTTCCCTTTTGTTTCCCTCTATTTACTAGTAAAAGTTTTGTTGAGCTGCAGCTGCCTATTGAATTGAAGGCCGTGATGAATTAACCTGCTCAGCAGGTGATGTGTCGCACTTTTTACCGACAGCTGTTCATGAAACCCACCGGCTGATAACAGATGCTTTAAAAAGAGTATTTTATGGCAGCTTATCATATTTAACGATTTTCAGCCAACTTGCTCCTTTCTAATCAGACCCTGGAATACAAAAGATACTACACACTTGATAAGTAAGGAAATGTAGACTTTCTAAGGCAGCCCTTTCCCTTCATTAAGATGTTGTGGTTTGTTTAAAAAATTAGGTGTTTATCTCAAACCTTACTGCGGTTAATTTCACTTTAACAATTAGGTCTCTCTGCTTATGCAGACAGAATACTTAAATATAACCCTGAAAACCAAAGAAACTCTTCGGCGAGCAATGTCATCATGCTCTATTAACCTAAAGGAGAACTACAGGTTACAGATTGTGGAATCACTGATTCTAAGGTTTCAACTTGCATATTTTTCTGTATACCCATCATTTATTTGAATTCAAGCATAACACTCACATTTGTAACGCCAGAGCCAGCGCCCCTAGTCGTTTCCTTTACTTCGCCTCCACTCTGCCACGTGGTCTTTTGATTGTTTGACATGAGGCTCATTCTTCCTTGTGGAAAATGAATATGCTCTAATGGGTTCAGCGGAGAGTCACTTAAGGCAGCTGACAGACGGGGTGAGAGCAGTTTGGGTGAGGGCCCATACCTGTCCGCACTTAACGGACACGCACCTGTCACCAGTCTAGCAGACAACCTTATGAAAACAAAAATGTTTCTACATGTGTGGCTTGTATTATCACAGGTACACTAAAAATGGCAGAAATCTTCTGTAAAATCTTCTGATTAATAAAGGCACAGTGACCTCACCTTTCTACTACCCAGGGTTCAAATCATAGTGTGGTCACTGTTGATGTGGAGTCTTTATGATCTCCATGTGTTCAGATGAATTTTCTCAAGGTGCTCCAGTTTCCTCTTCCATACCAAACATGTCAAAATTGTGTGTGGTCAGCCAAGCGGTGAATTGGTGTCTTATGCCTGGATGATTCCTTCCATTGTCCTGTTGCTTCCGTGGAAGGCTTTGGTTCCCCATAGCACTGTGTATGCATTAAACAAATTCAGGAAATGCATAAATGCATATTCTAAACAGCACCATTCACTTTTTAAACTAATTTTCCTGCAATGGGTCTCAGATGTAGACCATCACCTATTCACACTCCCTCACCCTCTTACTCCTACTGGAAGAAATTTGGAAGTGTTTCTCAGACACGAACATGAGAAAATCATTCATAAATAATACTTTCTAACTCAGTATCACTAAGCAAAAATCATACACCTATCAGTATTTTTTTTGGGCTAGAATAAAACAAAATCATATGTGAAAGTTAGACAGAAACATTAGTGAAAAGTCAAGCAAAATGACACATTTTATTGGCTAACTAAAAAGATTACAATATGCAAGCTTTTGAGGCAACTCAGGCCCCTTCTTCAGGCAAGGTGACATTTCACTACATTTATAATGGCTAACGCGGTACAACACTCTAGTACTACAGAAACATTAAAATATTAATTATGCTGTTATTTGTTGAATGACTTAAATGCTTTGCTTTTGCTACTCCAGTAATAGATGAATTTGCTAAAATGCTACTTTAAAAGAAATTAAATACAGACATTGACAGGTATTATGAATGTAATCCAATTATGGCAGAGTTGGGTGGCATGCTGGTGTTATGACTCCATTTTGTTTTTAATTTTCAAAGCCTTCATTTAGGGTTTATTCTGATTATTGTATATTTCTGTTACGAGTTTTTGACTAAAGATTCCAAACATCTGTTTCTTTTTTTATACAGAAAATGTATTTAACGTTGTCAAAAAATATTTTGCGCCATTTCCGACGCCATTTTGTTTTGTTATGGGCGCTGCCATTACACAAGGCATGTCATCCAATTTTCAGAGGTCATGCCATCTGATGGCAATTTTGTGCTGAGCTGAAGGTTGGCTCTGATTTGTATCCAAGAGTGTGGATAAACTCCTAAAGAAAAGTATGATTCCACCATTTCATTCTCTCAGGCATATGTTTTTTTGGCAATGTTTTCTAATTTCCAGATTTTGTTGTTGACTAGGCAGTTTAACTTTTGATTTCAATTTCCACATATACATCTCATTTTCTGGTTCATCTCTTTTAAAATGCTGCTTCCCTGTTTAAAACAGTATAGGTGGAGCAATGGGTAAAGCTGCCTAGTCACAGAACCAGTATCCTGGATTGAAATTTTGTGCTTACTTATTATCTGTGTGGAGTTTGCACATTCTGTCAATTTCAGAGCTTGATGACATTGCTCACCAAGGATTTTCCTCCTGCATCCTCAAAAATGTGTGCATTGGAGTGTCTAAATTGACCCGTGTGTACGTGTGTATGCAAGGGGGCCCTGTGATGGACTGGTACTCTGTCCTAGGACTGTTTCCTTATGGCCATGGTATACTCCAGTTCCTTGTTACAATGAATTGAATTAAATGAGTTTGACTATATTGTGATGTGTCTCACCACTGCATGGGCTATAGGAAGTGGAAGCAGTGTTGGGGTGCAGTCTTGGGGAATACACTTTGTAAGGGCTCGGTGGCACCTTCCTAGAGAGAGAGCTAAGTGACAGTGATCAAGGTTAATTAAGAGTGCATGGAGAAAAAGGGAGTATGGGTAGTCAGAAGAAGAAGTTGTTGTTGGAGCGAGAGGAAGACAGCATCAGGTTGAGAAGGGAGTGAACAGTTAAAGGGCAGGCAAGAGGTAGACAGGACGAAGGCGACTTGTTGTTATTAATTTGTTATTAATTTGGAGGTTTCCCAGTGACCCAGACAACAGAGGCCTCCTGCATAACGCCGTGCGTAGAATTCGCACTATAACATGACATAAGCACAAAAGCGGAAATGTACTTACACACAAAAAAATCCAGATGCAAGAATCTGTGCGTTCTTCCGTTACATAAATCCGATGAGCATTAAAAGTAACGCACGTGCAGGCGCCTGCTGTCCCGCCCCAACTCCTCCCAGAATTACTCCTCTTTGAATATGCAAATCAATATAAAAAGCCCTTAAGCTCAGCCTTCTGTGAAAAGACAATGGGAAAAACACGGGGGAAAATATAAGAATTTCAGCGAATACCAAGTGGAGGCAAAGAAAAACGTACTATTTGTTGGTTTAAACAGTGGTATAATCAACAAAAGGAAGTTGATCGAGTGACAAAGTGTCGGAGAAACTCAAAAGCCTCAAGTTCACAAAGTCGCACAGTGCCCGAAATAAAAAAGAAGTCACATATCAAAGTTGCCGTGAAAAGGCGAGTCGTAGCCCACCGTTTGAGTGTCATATGAAAGCTTATTAGGGTATAGACAAAAAAAAAATAGACACACAGTGGGAAAAAAGCACGAAATGTCAACTTTAATCTGGAAATTTCCACTTTAATCACGTAGTTTATTTTGCCATTAAAGTAGAACATCATAAACTTTATCTTAAAATCGTTTAATTAACTAGTTTCTCAAATCCCATTGTAACTAAAGTAGCACGTTAAATGCTTTGTTCTGTATTTGATCTTCTATGTGCTCTATGTGTGTGAATCACTACTTGCTTCTTAAACGGTCTTTCTCTTTCTCCGACAGGACACAGAATCCATTACATTCGTGATATTACAGCTCTCTGAATAATTAAAATAATGAGATGTATACGGGATATCTTTTTCATGATGTTAGGTATGAAAGCATGTTATTAAACATGGGAACACGGTGGCGCAGTGCTTGTTCACGCAAGATGCTTGCTGCACCATGCACGACCTTCAGTGAAATAATTTATTGCAGCAGTACTGTCTCTTTCAAACATTCTAAACTCCAAATCTTGTCCTTACTTTTCTTTCTCCAAATACCCAATCGCCACACAATCAGCTCTGTAACAGACATTAAAAGACATCTGTAAGCTTAGAATGACGATTCTTCAAAATGTTTAAGGAACATTGAAATATCTTCGTAGTATGTGTTTAATTATTCTATCTATCTATCCTACCAGTGTCGCGCCAGACCAGCAAGAATAAAGCACGAGGTATAGAATAATCTGTTAACTAGCCAGCGCTGCGGCACTGTGTCCTCACATGTTTGATTATTAACAATATAGATTATTTAAATGAAGTTAAAGTTTTATCTGTATAATATAATCAACATATTTTGCTGCATTTCATCTTAAAAATGATATCGTCATCATATGTAAATACACGCTTTATAAAGTGGCGCAGGTTGTGCAATATTATAAGTGTAGTGCAAGTTTACAGTGAGGTAATTGTACTTATAAGTACAAACAGTTCTACAAGGAGCACTTGATGGACTGATTGAGTGCGTTTAAAGTTCTGGGGATGAAATTGTTTCTGAACCACGAAGTCTGTACAGGACTTGAAGCAAAACGCTCTGAAGCGTTTTGCCATGGCTGAGGCAGCATGTGCTTGATGCTGTATCCCGATAATTCTCTTTCCGATCAGCTGCTGCTGTGATTCCAATCTCAGATACATTGATATAAATACTCCGAGTGGTGCAGTGAGAGTAATATGGAAAAAGATGATCCACTGTGGCAACCCTTAACGGGAGCAGCTGAAAGAAGAAAAAGAAGGTGCAGTGAGAGTAACAACACTAAAGCAGTTATGGTATTTGGAACACTATGGCTATTTCCTGGACCATTATATTGTTACAGGTTAATTACAATCAGATGCATTACACTAATAAATAATATGCAGTTAGTTTCAGTGTATTTATAAAGCCGCGTCAGGAATGTGGATCTAAGAAAGAAAGGGTAACCACACAGGAACAGTAGCACTGCTTTGATGCTGGGTGCTGCCAGTCTGCAGAACCGAGCGGAGAACTTGCGTATGACAGGGTATGAGCTACCGTGGAAATGTGTGTGGCTTTACGCCAAGTTAAGGTTTTATACATCGCGATTTGAGCGTGGAAACGTTCACACGTAACATTTTTGTGCGTACGCACCGGTTATACATGAGGCCCCAGGTGACGGTAGGGCACCATTTATATTGTGCCACATCAAATAAAAATCCAGTCGGCATTTGGAAGACTCCCCCAGACAAGCGGCTTCTGAGTGTGTTTTATTTGACGGGATGTCACAATATTGGGTAATTTTGTTCTGAATGTTGTGTCACAGAGGAGAATGGGGTTCCCTAACAGTGTTGGGAACGAACCAATCTTTGCCACAACACAATCCATGACAGGGCATACTTGCTCATACTAGGCTAGTTTAGAATGTAAGAGCAAACCAGAGTCATTATAGTAAACCAAAGTGGAAATGGGAAAAACATCCAAACACCACACACAAAATTAACTGAAAGGAGATTTAAACCCCAGTACCCAGTGCTACTATAACTGCTAAATGCTTTTCTAAAACTGGACACTTCCCTTGATATTTTTATCACCTTAAAAACTTGCCTTGTAGGTATATTAATATGAATTTGACAAAACTAAATTTTGGCCTCTTTATTTTTTCCAGTGTTTACTCATCAATAATGCCAGTCAATTTTGGTCCCATCAAATGCAAGGTAGGAGCCAAACCGAATTGGAATCATACTACACAGCAAGGCACATTTATTCAACAAAATGTACTGTTATAGAACAGCTTAGGATATACTATATAGTGAAAGGAATCTCAAGTACGTAAAGATAAACCATGAGGAAACCACAACAACAAGAAAATTTTACAGAGTGAGAGTGACTAGGAACTGAACTGAGGTCATATTCTTAGTCACTGCAACCGGGTTTGTTGAATTTTCAAAAAATTATAAACTTACTATAATGAATTACTTTAATGAAGGAACAGACTTTTATATATTAATTTACTTCAGAAATCTATCAAATCTATCGTGGCCTCTTTATTTTTTAATGCCTAATACAATTGCCTCTTGAATAAGAAAATGTCACCAGTTAATGACAACGTTTTTCAGACTGCACATTTGCTCCCAATGTCATGTGGTTAAACATTTTCATAGTTTTGTGAAAATCTTGTTTGTTTTTTGCTACAAAATTCATAATAAAAAAAAAGAAGACAGTAGAGAGAAGGTGCCGTCCATTCTTTCTTTTTCAGAACATTTTCTTCCCATCACAGACAGACCAGTACATCTTATATGTCTTTAACATTTTACAGCAATTGTTTCGGTATTACATCATTCTACAATAAGATGAAAGACAAACACACAGGACTGTGAAAGTATAAAACTCTTGAAATTAGACTTTGTACTGTACTTTAAAGCACCCACTAAAACCTCGCCACAAGATTCAAACACAACCAAAACTCAGAAATAATCTTTATTTGTTTTACATCATTTGGGATGTATCCGCATTGTGTGCTCAGTGATAATATAAGTCTCAGCCTTCTTCAATTCATAGCTTTTCAGAGCCTTTCTCTAGACCATTGTGGCCACAACTTCAAAGTCCCTTTCAAAAGAGCATAGGTTTCAATGACTGTTTTTAATTCATTGTTTCTCTGAGTCAAAGCCTTCTAGTTTAGTTCTGCTTTCACTGGAGATTGAGGAAATCTCTCTTCTTTTAGCAGTGAAAAATGTTTTAATATAACTAAGCTCTGTTCTTAATGCCTGTGTCACTGCACTGCCTGGATTTCAACAAATGACCCTGATTCAGAGGAAGAAGCAGTGAAGAACTGAAGAGGTGCTCTGTCATGTTATGTAAGAACACTCTACTTTGAGTGCACTTACAGTATTTTATAGTGCCTCTTATCAAATACAGAATTTTATATTAAGAGCAATATTACTTGTTTCTTTTTTTGGTGTATTATGAGAATAATTGTTTAAATTTTCTATTCAAGCAGTGAGTTTTAGTGGCTAGGGAAAGGAAGGTTGCTGTTTAATTCTATGCATCTGACTAACTGTGTGATACAAAGCAAGTTCACATAAAGGAGTACATAGATATATACAGTATGTATAAAGAAAAATCAAAAAGTAAAGGCAATTTGAAAATTATGAGGTAACCACAAAGGATTGAAGCTGGTGCAATACAGAACGTTTGCTATGGCTTAGGGGTACTTCAAACACGCACAGCACAGCACTCTAGTTGGAGTCAAGTTCAAATTAACTTGGATGCTCCACTGCAGCATTGCACCATTGTTGAACAACACACCACAGTGAGATTTCTTTGGTCACAGGGAGTGAAACCTGCCAAAATTCGGCAAAGAATGTTGGCTCAGTGCAGAAGTGTAAAACAGCATGACTCAACAAAAATTTTATGAATGGTTATAAAGGTTTAGAGCAGGAAGAACAAGTGTAAATGACAATCCTTGATCTGGTCAACTATCATCTTCACACACACAAGCTCACATCAACATGGTGAATGCCTTCATCAGAAAAAACCAACAGATTACATTGTCCGCTGTTGCGGCACATTTGGATATCAGTTATGGATCTGCACATGCCAAAGTGGATGGTGTCTTGGTGTACTGCAAAGTTTGTGCAAGATGGGAGCCCAAACAGCTTACTGATCTGCACAAGCAACAGTGTGTGGAGGTTGCAACCCAAAATGGTCTTGCTGCTCCATGACAATGCACATCCTTATGTAGCAGCCCCAATGGTATAGGCAGTGCTACAGCTGTGGTTTGAACATCTTCCACATTCCCCCTTACAGCTTTGTTCTATCACCATGTGACAATCACATCTTCAGTCTACTTAAAGAGGCCCTAAATGGTCACAGGTTCACCTCTGATGATGACACTAAGGAAACAGTGCAGACCTGCCTGGATTTGAGAGTGGACGAAAAGCTGCTTCAATCAAGAAATAAAGGAGTTAGTGGAGCAATACAAGAAGTTCATCAACCTGCAGGGAAACTTTGTGGAGAAGTGATATGACTGTTCATATGCTCACAGTTACCGGAATTAGAGGGTAAGTTGTCCTTACATTTTGAGTCATCCTCATATATTATATGCAAGCAAAATACCCGCGCTTCGCAGCGGCGAAGTACTGCTTTAAAATTTTTATTAAGAAGAAAAGTAAACCTTTTTAAACTGAGGGAAAATATACCAATAATTATTTGTTAAGGATCTCTTTGTATACCACGTTGTCAGTTCGCCCTCCCGTTGTAATATGACCAAGCTGTGCACTGAGATTACTCTTGAGCATGCAATGTATAGTTGGCCATGTGAAAAGCAATTTTGCCTCAAATCAATGCCAACCTTTTGTAGGGTCTGTCCTTGAGACTTATTGTCATTGCGAAGCAGAGCCTTACTGGAAATTGGAGGCGTTTGAATTGAAATGGGTTTCATCGATAACTTCGCATCCAGCTTTTGAGGGTTTAAACATTCATAAACATCAAAGTGTCCACTACTCATATCATCACCTGTGAATCTAAGATGTTTAAGAGGCATTGGCGGTTGTCCAAAGGTGTAAAATATTTGGCCATTTCGGTACACTTGAAAGCGACAACCAAACAATTCAGCGGCAGCCATCAACTCACATGCAGAACCATAGGTGAAGGGCTTAAGCATTTCACTCTTATAGTGCTCCTGTGTAGTATAATTATCTCCTGTACCGTCATCAGTCCACACCTTGAACCTGTCCCAGTCATTCAATACATAAGACACAATGTTCCTCCAGATATCAAGAGTGAGCCTGATATGGCCGTGCAATATGTAACACAGAGAATGGAAAAGGCAGTTGCCATCTCTGGGCATGGAAACCACTCGGTAAGTGACAGTTCTTTGATTGATGGTGATCACCTCGATAAACATGTTAGTGGGGGTACGGTTGGAACGATAAAGGAAATGGGTACCTGAACAATGTAAACTAAGTCTAAAATACCTACACAATAACTATAGTTGTAATAAACGAACAATAAAACAGCGGAGAAGCCATGGATTAAATAAAAAGGCTGCAGTTATCAGCAGGAAGACGTGAATACCGTGGTGAAGCAAGGAAGGAAATGAAGAGACCAGAGCGACGGACAGCTTTATATAGGCAGGCAGCCAACTATGTGGGAGGCGTGGGGATGGGGGACCCAACGCCGCCTCACATGGCGACCGAGCTGCACGCTATGGACGTATATATGTATGTAAGTAGTTCAATATGGCGGCCAACAGTGGCATCATACCACCGAAATAAGTACGTACATTGGTTTCGGTTAGCGCAGGGAAGCCGCCTACCAAATTTCGTGAAGATGGGGCCATAAATAAGAAAGTTTAACATGGCGGACGTTGTTGACCGTTATGACCGTTACGCGTAGAATTTCGAAATGAAACCTGTTTAACTCTTGTAAGTAAGCTGTAAGGAGTGAGCCTGCCAAATCTCAGCCTTCTACCTACATGGGAAGTTGGAGAATTAGTGATGAGTGAGTCAGTAAGTGAGGGCTTTGCCTTTTATTAGTATTTGAGCAGGTAGTGAGTTGGCGCTGTGGTTTTAGCACTAGTGCCTTGCTGCTACAGTATGCTGGGTTTAAGCCACATGCCCAGTCATTACATACCTGGAGTTTAAACATTATCTTCCATCTGAGTAGGTTTTTCTCCAGATAGTCCCAAAGATGGTGGAGGACATCACCAGTTATTTGGTGATTTTGAAATGACCCCATGTGGATGCCACAGGAGTCAACCGTAGAATGGGTTGGCACCTTATACTAGAGATACTCCTCAAATTACCATACTACTTACATATTACCATCCCTAGTTATATCTTCTTCCTTGTTTCTTTACTACTTTATTTCCCTTTTTTGTTGATTCTAGATGTGTACTTCAAACATCTTTATCATCATCTACTGATAATCCAGATTTACTGACCCTATGTAATTGCTCAGAATGTTAATGGAGAGCCATAATATACACATATAAATATTTGAACAATAATCGACAGTCAGTCTGACTTGTGCCATTGAAATAATTAATAGGAAAATAACTGACAAAGGGGTTTTAATTAGAAAGCATTTGTGAGATCCAGTGCATCATTTATGTGCCCCATAACAAAGCACAGTCCAGTCTAGGGTGTGTCTGATGAATATAATAGCGACAAATAGCCTTTTAAAGTTTTCACTGTTGACTTACTGCATCTATTGTTCTGTTCCTGCCAGACAGCTTGAAATGCTCATATCAAAATGATTGTGCCTTTCATTCATGACACTGCTGATTGAAATAACCCCACTCGAGAAAAATACATTTTCCTTGCTTTCTGTGCTAAAGACTGTTTAAAAAAAAACAAGTACTTAATTAGTTTACTTTGTCCCTGCATTTGGCCTCCAAATGCTGCTGCATCAAAGAAATATCTGTCTGTCTGCGCTTTCTCTGCTTCTGAACGCACCACGTGAATGACTGTGAGCAGACGCAAAGGACACTGGACTTAAAATGGAAGGTCTCCAGGAAACAGAGATGCAGGCAAACAGAGGAGCTCATTTAGCGAGGCATAGCTGCTGTTGTTTGTGGTTGTCCCTGACAGCAGAGCTGACTTCTGAGCACCTGTGTTTGCTTACTAGCTTTCCTCAATCTGCTACAAAATGGCCCAAGCATGTCACATGGCTGTCAGATAGTCCCGGCACCATGGGAATACAAAAGCTGGGGCTTTTAGCACAGTTAATCATTAATGCAGCTTTCCTTTGTCCCATTCAGGAGTGCTGACAAGCGCTTTGATATTTCATATTTGCCATCAGGTTGGGGAAAAGAATCGTAGGTAGGCATACTGCAAAACGCCCCTGCTCTTCTGTCTGAATAATTTGATATGCTATGGAGCGCTACTTTCATCTTCAATGATCTGGCTGTACCTGTTGACAATAAAAAGAACTGAAATTAAAATATTGCACTACAATGCATAGAGTTTGCCTGATTTCAATACCAACCCACACTGCTGTTGTTTAAAAAAGACAAAGTAACCCAAAGTGCAGGAACAGAATGCCATTTTCCCTTGTGTCTTTGGCATTTACATACAAATTAGTTCAGACTACTTATCTTTTCTATGGAAGAGTAAGCGCAAAGGCACTGTGCTTCACAAAATAGAAATTTCTTGTACTGTACACTCTGATGGCAGACGTTTTACCTTTCCATGTTCTTTGAATAATCTTGGGAGGCTCTGCAGAAAGCAGTCAAAGAAGAGCACCCCTGAGTACAATAGCAGATCCTTAGAGTGGCCCCAGTTCTTTCAGTCTGACCCCTGACCTAAATCATGTGATTCCAAAGAAGAGAATATGTGGAGCAGATGGGTATTAATGAGTTAATCAGCACCTCCCACCAAGATGTGAAAACACTGTGGATGTGCAGGTAACTGTCTGGGAATGCTTTTGCTTTCACCCTAAGTGACAATGTATGACACTGAAGTGTAAGGATAAGGTGAGATGAAACACAGTTTTAGACAAACCCCAGCTGAGCCTGCAACTTTCCTTGCCAAGGGCCAAGATTGTTAGCGTTTCTAAAATCGCTTGTTGAGGTTCTGTTTGATTCCAGATTTTTTGTTGAGTTCACCTTGATTAGCACTCAGAGCCTACTCTTCTAAGATTCCCTTTATTATTATTAACAGAACACAGTCAAGCCTCTTAATCGAACCTGTTGTCGATCAGATTGGGAAGCATATCCTGACATCATCAGGCAGACACAAGCCCTGGGCAGCATACTGGTCATCACAGGGCCTATACTTAAAATGGGCTACTTTACAGTCAAGAATGAAAGTAACACGATCACCTTTAGTGGCTGTGGCAGTAACAGACCAACACAAACATAAGGAGAACAAGAAGACTCAGAAGCAAGATCTGAATTCAGGATACTGGACCCTTTAGGTAATAGCATTAACCACTGCAGCACGTCTTTATTATTAACAGTAATATTGTGCAACATTATTTATTATTAATATTGTTAAATTATAATATTATTACTATAAAAATGAATTTATTCTTATTCTAAGCAGCTTATTCTATTCCTGTATTACAGCAATACATAGCATACCTGATGTGCATACTGTGTCATCACTGTTAGTCTAATTTTTTCATGCCTAACAGATATAATTTATTTTCTTTTGTATAGCACTCTTCACTGAGTGCAGGTGCAGAGTGCCGTGAACAATTCTCAGTTAAAATGCAAGTAAAGATTATACTAGTGGTGGAGTGGTGGCTCTGAGGCTAGGGATCTGCACTGTCAATCGGAAGGTTGCCGGTTCGTATCCCATAAATGCCAATAGGGACTCTGCTCTGTTGGGCCCTTGAGCAAGGCCCTTAGCCTGCAATTTGCTGAGCGCTTTGAATAGTGAGAAAAGCACTATATAAATGCAAAGAATTATTAGTTATTAAATACAGAACTGGTACATATATAACGTTTCTAATATAATAGGAATCTATGGTGACAAACGCTGGACAACAGCAAACGCTATCATAAATGTCCATGAAAATATCACACGTTACTTGTGTCTCATAATCCACATCAAGTTATCCAGTCCTACTCATAACATCCCAAACACGTGTATTTTTACTTTAATGATGTTACATAAACCACCGCCAGGAAATGGTCTTGTGAATGAAAATGGTATGTGTACAGATGTGCCAAAATGTTGTGAGCATACTACTGAATTACCGTATATACTCGTGTATAAGTCGGGTCTTGAAAACCTGAAAAATCTATCACAATATCAGACCCCGGCTTGTATGCCCAATCAAAAATACAATTTAATTTTTTTTTTACATCTTCTTGCTTCCTCCAATCTCACACCAGTTTCTCAGACACATCGAATATTGTTACAGCAGCGTAGTTACCAATTTCTTTCGTCACTTCAAGGACTTTAAACTAATTTAAAACCAGCTTCATATTTTCTTCTAATCGAACTCTCCATCGTAGTTAAAGGGTGCTCTTACAATAAAGGTGTATGAGGGTGTGAGATACAAAAAACACAAAACAGTTCAAACATCGCTTCGGAATAGTTCAAGTATTACCATGTGGTCACATAGGCACAATACATAGAAAAAAAAGGAGGTGTGCTCCGTGGTTACTCTCTCAGGTGGGTGTTAGCATATCATAACTTCTTGGACCAATAGCGTGAGTTTTCTGAATTCGACTTATACGATCGACATTATAAAATACTGGAAATTATTCGGTAAAATCAAGTCCCGACTTATCTGCAGGAGAACTTAAATGCAAGTATATACAGTGCCTGAAATGGGGATTATGCGACACAAGTAACAAGAGATTTTTATCATGGACTTTTTGACATCGTTTGCTGTCCTGCATTGGTCACCATAGACTTTTGTTATTTCAGAAACTTTGTTACCTCCATTCTGAATGGAAATATAAGATTAAAAATTTTATACCATCATCAGCTATATGGAGTAAACAACATATAAAAAGATTCCACTTTTGGGTACAGTATTGCTTTAAACTACTTAAAGATGTAAGAAGAAATCAATGCACCCAGAAAATGATCATACAGACATGAGAAGAGCTTGTAACCACCAACACACTCAGAGTCTAAGCCAGGAACTGTACTGAGGCACTGTATCTATCTGATTCCTCCTGTTAACAATAACCTTTTTAATTCTTTCAGTTTCATTATTCTGAGCTTTTTGCTCTCCTTATATCCCAGAAACCAAAAACTATACTCAAAAAGTTAACTCCCTGCTGTACTTTAAGAGCACAGGAAAAAATGACAGCAACTGGAATTTTACTATTTTCATGAAAGAAGAAGGACGTAACGCCCACTTATGGGTATAAATATTCTATCCCTTTTGTATTTTTTCTATAACTGGACCGAATATGCAAAAAGACCAGTGTTGATAATATTTGACGCAACTAAAGCACTGTTCTTCTTTCAAGCAGCCATGATTCAGAAAATGTTCTGCAAAGTAAATGAGAACAAAAGTCAAACCAACACAAATCAGAATACTAATGCACTGGATTTACATAGTGATCAGTTTGTGGTAAAATGTATAAGTCATTATTAGTCCTTGGGTATACAAGTCACTTTTGTAGTGTGTCCTAGCAGTAACATAATCTGCACTCAATTAAAAAAAAACAACTTTGCTTTCTAAAAAACAAAAAGTCCCAACATAATAAACTGAAGGTTCCAATTAATTAGCAGGTAGCAGTCCATCTAACCCTGTCATACCAATGTTCATTCAATATGGGACAGACGATTTGTATTTTTGCCCTCATTTAAATCTTAACATTAATTTCACAGTATTAAACTGTTATCTACTGAACTGTGGGATGTATTATGGGATATAAATAAACCAGCTGATGAAAGGTTATATATTTTTTATTATTGTTATTTATTTTTTTGCCATTTACCATTATGGTTGAGCAGGTAAAATGTTCTTTATTTACCTGGTTTTAGTGTTTCTTCAATTGTACAACACTCTGATTTAAATTTTCCCCTGATGTCAAAAAGATTATATTTTATGGACTGTTCTGCATAAGCGGGTTGAGAAAATACATGGATGGATGGATTAAATTAATTTAGCGTGCTAGTGATTGGTCATCACTGCTGTTGGTGTCAGTGGCACAAGATCACACTATTGGATCACATGCTGGATTGCCTATCTTATCACCGTTACTCTTGCATCAATGGGACTTTTTTATTAGGGGGTAAGTTAGGATGAAACAAAGAAGCTTCAGTTAACACAGAGATCTGTTGTATATATACTATATTTCTGTATGCTTATACAGCATAAAAAATACAGTTTTAGAGTTATCATTTTAAAATGACAGCCAACTTTGAATGGGGCAGCAGCTTTTTAAGTCAAGACTTGCGTTCTACCCATATTAGAAGAACTTAAGCGGCCAGAAGGCATACAATAGCTGTAGCAGTTGTCTAATCTAATTTCTTTAGCTTAAATTTTTTTAGCTTTACCATTTAAGTTAAATCATTTAATTTTAATTAAACGAAAAGTGCTACGCAAGTCCTTTTGGATGTTGGAGTGTCTCAAATTATGATGGGAATTAGTACAGCGGATCGAGACTGTTATTTTAAAATGAGTTCATCAAGAACATGAGGACACAGTTGGAGACTTGTTAAGGGTAAATTTTGCACAAACATTAGGAAGCTTTTCTTTACACAGAGAGCCATAAACACTAAGTAGCATAGTAGACAGTAAGACTTTAGGGACTTTCAAAATTAGACTTGATGTTTTTTTATAAGAATTAAGTAGATAGGACTGGCAAGCTTTGTTGGGTTGAATGGCCTGTTCTTGTCTAGATTGTCCTAATGTTCTGATGTTCTAATGTTTAGAGCGAAAATCGATAATGTCAGTCTTTCTTACAAAATGTAAACCCATTTGGTGTTGCCTCAGATAAAGGAATACAGTCAGGTTTACTAAGCCAGGTTTCAGTAAGAAGGCACATATTGGATTTTGAACTTAATATAATATCATTTACTAAGCAAGCTTTATCTTCAAGACAGCGAATGTTTAACAAATAGGATTTGAAATCACAAGCTGGTAGTATACTTTTTTTAAATTTGAATTTCAGTAAGTTATTACTACATGTAACCCAGTAAAGGATCTGATTTTAACTCTTCCTGTAATTATGCTCTTATATCATCTGGTTATTATTTGATTTAGATTTTTATGAGATACTACTACAATAGGGAACCCGGTAAGAAGCTGAAGAATAATAACAGGTGTGATAATAAACAGCATGTGATTTAAGTTCACAAGACTGCCGTCTGGATGGTGCTCTCATTAGTCAGCCATGCAACATTGCTACCATATCATGTGATAAAATAAAAGATCCTCTCAGTTAGGATGAAGGCCACATCTTTCAAAATATCCACACCTTTCAAAAAATCATCTTAAATATTAACAAATTAAATTAGATTAGATGGGACTTTCTTTGTCTTGGGGGGAATTTTTTTTTTTTTTTTTAGAAACTCTTTAAGAGTATGTAAATACATACATAAATAGGTAGATAAATAAATAAGTAAATATACATACACTTTGGTCTAAACACACACCAGAATGACTACCAAGCAAGAAAATTAAAAAGAAAAGTTGTGACTTGCTGTCGCAGTCACAGTGAGGCATTATACAGACATTTGGCTGTCAGTATAAAGGAGCCCCAGTAGCATTTCTTGACACACTTCTGCTAAATAATTTGTTGGCTGAAAGAACTCAGTGTTAGTGTGTCAGAGAGAAGATAAGCAGCATTGTTCATAATGGCATTCTGTTTTGTTTTAATTCTGTCGTTTGCTATTACCTCCAGGGGGACAAGACTGTGTCCTATAACTGAGTTGTCCTTTAGCTTGTTGATATGGCGAGCCTCTCTTGAAGTGATGTTACCAACCCAGTACAGCACAGCAGTGATATTTTCATAACGAAAATGAGAACTAGAACTTAAAATATTGTTTTTCATTTTACAAGAATGAGAACTGAAATTAAGGGAAACGGAGAAACTAAAACTAAATAAAAATAAAAACCGATATGTGAAAGAGCTAAAACGAGAACAAAAATGTAGTAAAAAATGAAAAAACAGCAATAGCATTTTCGTTCAATCCGGTTTAGTCGTGCAGAGGGGTTGTTTGTAGGTCATTCCTGAGCGTTCAGTTACGTTGCGCTGTTCACTATGTGGTGATCTTGTAACTTGGGATTACTATAGTCATGTGGCGCAACTTCCATGAAGGACTGTTCTTTGTTGAGCACATCTGGCTCGTCGGTTTGAAGCATAAGCACTTGTGGATGACGATGGCGAGTTTTGCACAGATGTTTTCAGGTAGAAAGCGAGAAAGTAACGGTGTAGAAATACTTTAATCACAGCCCAGATGATAATAAAAGCAAATGCAGCGTGCAAGAAGAAGAAAAGAGTCTCCGAGTTTCAGTGCAGGACCAGCTGGATTAGTACTTAGTAGAAGTCCAGCACTTCTCTGGCACCATTACTGCACTTCAGTACAGAGATGTGCGATCAGGGAAGGCATGAAAAGTAAAAAAACTAATAATGATAACATAAAATAAATTTGTCCACTGTGCTATAAATTTGTTTTCTGTGTGATTCAAATTCCAAAAATTTTGATAATTTTTATAGTCAAAATC
The DNA here is from genome assembly GCF_900747795.2 of Erpetoichthys calabaricus. Classification (NCBI taxonomy): domain Eukaryota; kingdom Metazoa; phylum Chordata; class Cladistia; order Polypteriformes; family Polypteridae; genus Erpetoichthys; species Erpetoichthys calabaricus. The sequence goes on along the minus strand of NC_041396.2, from coordinate 161,976,954 downwards.
TCTGAATTTGCACATTTCCTGATCAAATATAGGGGAGAAATGCGAGGTGCGGCAGCAATAAGACGAGCCGAGCATCATCTCGGACTGCACTATCCTTCGCACACTGGGTTGATGCATGCAATTATTGCATGCCTGTTGCTGTCTCTCTTTATGTTGCAAATATAATGTTTGCACACGCATTTATTATACACCCTGACTTTCTACAGTCTGGCTAATATCTTTAATGAATGTGTGCGACATATCTAGTTTTGCTGATCAGACATAAAACTGCAGTGAAAAGGCACAAGGTGAAGCAGACAGTACCATGGCGCACTGAAGGGGGCGGATGTGAGCCCAACAGGTGCTTGTTGCTGCTGTTCTTCTAAGCAGAGGCTCTATGCGCCAAAAAGTTAGCAATATCAGAAAGTCAAGTACACTGCAGCAGTCCATTTATTTTTATTTTTTGTTCTGACTGACTGACAAAATGGAAGATTAAGACTTTTAAAACTAAAGGAAAATAAGGAGGACTTTTACAAGAAAGTGAAGGAGATTTTCGTAGAGAAGGATAGGCGCATGAACTTCATTTACAAATAAAGGTAAGACCATAAATTGTTTTCAATTTTATAAAAAATGGGATCAAACTATGAAAAAAAATCCAGTATTTATAAACTAAACTAGCCAACCCACGGCATAGCATACGCCGCATAATTATGTATTGATGGGTGAACACTTCCTGAACGACACAGTTGTCCAAATTGTGTGGGTTTGTGGACACCACTGTGAGTGAATGAAAAGATAGACTTCTGGAGAGAGCAACATACAGTACAATTGTCCGTGACTGAAAGCGGGATCGTCTGTGACAAAGAAGGCAAGCTGGTGAAAGTTACTTCGTCGGTAGGGATAAGTGTCAGTACTTGTAGATTAAGGTGTAGCGAGTCTTTGTTGTTGACGCTTAATATAGCTTGCGTACTGAGATGTTCCGGAGTCACAGTTGAGAAACACTTTTTTAGTGTCATTTAAGCACAGGGAAAAAAATGAACATGTGAAACATCCGTAATGTAATAAGCCACCAAGAAAAGTAACATTGCAACAATGCTATCTATGACCTGATCGCTGTAAACAGAAGTGAAAACAAAATCGAGCCTGGTGCACCGGTCGTGCAACTGTCGTCTGTGCACCTCTGAGCCACGTTGTCCTTCCACTGTTCTTTGTGGTTCCGGCTGCTTTTCTATATATAATCCACCAAGTCACCCGACCATGGTAGTAGCGAGGTGGGGGGGTGCGTACACAGGGCAGGGACATATTCAGAGGGAGCGTATGACCCGCACTTATTGGGTATTCCTCATTCGTGGGGAACAATTGCAAGCCCCGGTGCCCATTACAAATGGGGTTCAACGGCTTACCCATGCCTGTCGGCGCCGGGTAGACACACGTTGATCCATTCAGTGTAGCGGGCGTGCAGTACCGGACATCACATACCTGTTAATGCTCAATCTCATGTGGCTGAAAGCCACTTGTCCCTCTAAGAAGTTGGACGCCTACCGCTTGGCGATCACGTAACTATTAAGCAGGAGGGAGTCTCATTCGTTTTTGGAATTAACCAGACTAATCGCTCCACCAACTAAGTACGGTCATGCAACACCACGCACAGAATCAAGAAAGAGCTATCAATCTGTCAATCCTCTCCGTGTCCGGGAAGGGTGAGGTTTCCCGTGTTGAGTCAAATTAAGCAAGATTTGTGTGTGGCGAGTTGTTGCGTCTGGGCACATGAGCAGGCACTGTGAATACCTTAAGAGAGTGGGTGGACGCGTGCCGGGGAATAATTAGTATCTATATATCTTCTTAGATATAGACAGCATCTGATCGTTGTGATGGTTTTACACTCCAGTACATTGCAGTGAAAGCTGGTAACAGTCAGGTGGGCAGGCGTATTAGAGTTGGTGCTCTTAGAGTTGGTGGGCGTGTCTCTCTAGCGGTTCGAGTTCTTGGGCGGTGCTCTGTCGTTTGTATCCCACGGTCGGACGACTTGGTGGATTATATATGGAAATGCAACCGAAATCGAAAAGAATAATGAAAAGTCAACGTGGCTCAGTGGTGCATGTGTACTGTAGCAGAGACGAAAGTGAGTTGTTCCGTCCGGGCACATGAGCAGGCACCGTGAATGCCTTGAGAGCGTGGGTAGACGCGTGCTCGAGTTGGTGGGTGTGAGTTGGTGGGCTGGGCTTTATGAGTTGACTGACATGGCTATTTTTTGCGTATCCCATGGCTGTCTTCCAGCAGTGTGAATGCCTCGACAGACAGGGCGTCTTTGTTTGGTGAGTTGTTGCAGTGTGTGAGTTAAAAGCTGCGATGGTTTTACACGCTGGTAACGGACGGGCGGGCAGGCGTTCTCGTCCCATGGTCTTCGAGTTGGTGGGCGTGGCTCTGTGAGTTGTCGGCGTATCCCATCATCTTAGCGTTGGCGGGCTAAGAGTGGTTTATTTATCGTGCGTATCCTATGTTTTACACGCTGCATACAGCGATTCACATCCGCGATAAACATGCCTCTTCTTAGATGGTGCTGCCGCGTCCACCCTCATTCTCAAAGCATACACACCGCCTGGTCATGGGCGGGGAAACGTTTTCCATGTTCCTGCAGGACCATCTAAGAAGACGCACGTTTGTCGCGGATGCGAATTGCTGTATGTAGTGTGTAAAACAGTTTGTGATGGTGTACGCGGTTGTGTGTTGTAACCGAAAAGTCAACGTGGCTCAGAGGTGCATGTGTACTGTAGTATAGACGAACATAAATGACGGCGTTTTTTCTGAGTCATTGCGTCCGAGTTGGTGGCCATGGCTCTGCGAGTTGTCGTCGTATCCAATAGTCTTAGAGTTGGAGGGCGTGGCTCCTTCCTGTGTGCGCCATGGGTGTCTTACTTGTCGGCGGCTTAGTGAATCCACGCCCCTTCCTGCGTGCTTTCCATGGGTGTCTACTTGTCGGCGGCTTAGTGAATTATATATATAGATTTTGACCTTAAAATATTCTTTTGTTTTTCGTGTTATCCTTTTGTTGAACAGTCTGTATGAAAATTGATTAAAACATAAGAATGAAAAGCTTTTAAAAACAACTAAATATTTCAATTAAGGTGTAAAATTGAAATCCTTTTTTTTTGTACACCACTCTATACTTTCACTTATATTGAATGAGTGTGAATTGTGGAATTGCAACGGTAAATTTAGAACACATGGAGGGTGCAGAGCAAATGCTTAAATGTAACGTTCTTTCTTAGCCAAATATCTGCCTTACCTATGTGTGTGTAAAGAATGCTGATGAAATATGAAACATAACCAATAGTCAACATGCATGCTGCCAGTTGAATGGTGAATAAGCTACACTTTTGGGTTCATATATTTGTAAATTTGACTCAGTGTCTCATCAGCCATGAACCTCACCGCATGTCACTGCTTCAGTACTGGCAGCAGAAATTGTCAACATACAGTCTGCTGGCGCCAGTGGCTGAGGACCTTGTCTGTGCACCTGCATTACAGGCGCTTGTCAAACTAATATTTTCACTATGTGGCTATCTGTGCAATGGACACCGTTGCAATCTCTCGAAATGTGTGCTTATTTAAAGCTTAACAGCAATGTGCTTGCACAGGCTGGTTTCTTGGGTTGAAACATTTGATCTTGCTGACTATACCCATTAGACTACTTAATCTATTTGATCATTGATAATCAAACTGTGTTTAATAACATTATGAACTGTGAGTGTATTTTGTTGACTGAAACATAACTTGCATTGAAATATGTGTAGGCCTGTATTTGTGGTCTTGCAACAGAAAATAAAAACTAAAATTGTACAAATATTATATAAAAAAGCCAGAACTAAACAAAAAAAACCTAAAATTTTAAACACAGAACTAAATAAAAATAAAAATTGTTGACTCCACTGAAAACTAGAATGAAATAAAAATTAATTTTATAGAATAAAATAATAACTAAAACTACAATTAATATCAGAACTGAAATATCACTGCAGCACAGAGTAGAAAATTGTACTCTCCACCACAGAGTTATCAAAGATGTGAAGGATGTCACTTCCCACATTAAAGGAAAGCAGTTTGCTAAGGTAAAAGTGCTTGCTCTGCCCTTTCTTATATAATACCTCTGTGTTCCGAGACCAGTCCAACCTGTCATTAATGTAGGAGTGCACCACCTCTACATTCACTCCTTGAATAGTGAACAGATACAAGGGGCTCTTTGGTGCTGAGGAAGTCAATACCCTGCCCAGGATTGTTTCCTGCCTTGTGCCCTGTGTTGGCTGGGATTGGCTCCAGCGGACCCCCGTGACCCTGTGTTTGGATTCAGCGGGTTAGAAAATGGATTGATGGATGGAGTGTGAAAAAGTAGAAATCCATAACCCAAAAAACAAAATACAGAATCATTATGATGTATATTTGGGCTCCAACATTTTTTGCCCCATTTATAAAATATTTATTTTATGTCATTTTATGGATTTAATTTGTATATTTATGGATTTATATAATCCACTGTTCCAATGTGTCCTATCATTGCCACCATTTTGTGTTGGTCCTACCATTGCCATGACCATGTTGTTTGCTGTTGTTATCCCAGATGCAGGTCATATGACAAGGAAGTCTACTTTTAACCTTATTGGGGACACAACAGACAAGTGGTCAAGCTTTAGTTCAGTACCCCTGTCTGTCTTGATGTCCCTTTAGATACACTGATTAACATTCTTATAATGGTAACATTATGATGAATTTTAGAGGTTCGAACTGTAGCAGTTTAACTAGTTAACTTTCACTTACTTTGCAATTTGCATCTCATTCTTAATTGACTGCTCATTAAGATTGAAAAATCCATAACTTGAAGTTCTTGACAAGCATGTAAAATAAAAGGAAGCAAAAACATAAATATATAATAACAACAATCTAAATCACTGTTAACAAATAACTTTCATTATTCTTTATTTTGCCCTTGTTTTTACCCAAGAAAGAATAAACTGCTTGGCAAAATAATTTCAGGCTAACAATGACCAGAAAATAACTGTATCCTCAAAATAGAAGCAGCATTGATATTATGACAAGGAGTGTAAGAGCCAATCTTAGAAAGTTAAAGTTTTGAGTTAAACTCATATTAATGTTTGCTTTATTTGAATAGAATATAATATCTTCTATAGTCATAGACAATGGTATAGTCTTTTCCCCCTATAAGTTAGCAAGATATAGAATCTTCTTACTATAACTGAGAAACTGTGAGTTAATAAGCCCTTGTTGTGTTTAGAAAAGGTCCCAGTAAACAGGGACTTGAAAGATCCATTTTTAAGTTAGAAATGGGATAAGCATACAGTTTTCTGACCGTTTTGAAATGGTTCAGAAATTATAAGTGACTAGTAACAATTTAAGATGTAACAAGATTAAGCTTAGAACTAAATTTTTTCTTATTATAATTTTTTCTTTTTTTTTGCTATTTTTAATTTTCTTTTTTGTGTGAACTGTTTTACTTTCAAAATTAACTAAACTTTTAAAAACAAAGATATTTTGTCTGTGGAATCATTTCTGCGCGTCAGGCTTTTGTTGAATCCCATTTTTTAAGTTGGAGCTGCTGAATTTTGGAAACTTTGGAAAAACGCAGCTACAAGGAGTATCTGAGGAGTATACTGTAAATTGGCACAACAAAGCAAAAATGGATATGGGCATTAAAGATGGTGAGTAATTTAAAGCAGAGCTGCGTATTAGAGAACTTACAGAGTCCCAGTGAGGCTTGTAAGAAATAGATTTTAAAGAAACACCTAAACATCAGCTGACTAGGAGTACATATGATGTGAGGAATAGCTCATTCCAGAGATAAGAAAGTTCAACCACTTTTTGTGCCTAGAAAGGATAAACAGACCCTATACTAAAATGATGGCCTCCTTAACTACACAGTAAATCCTTAAAACAAATAGCTGAATTTATTACTAGGACTAAGAGTCTGCACACTTCAACAAGATTGCACTGCAAAGTGTGTTTTAGTGGTGATGCTTGACCAGCTAGACCAAAAGAACAGACCTGAACTGCACTGCAATTCCTATGTCACTAATCTTTAACTAGGATGACCAGATTACCTTATTTGATTGGGACAGTCCCCATTTCAAGCTATAGTTTGGCTGACCAGACATCCAATTTTTATGCATCTTGCCCTGTTTTATGACTGCTGTCCCGTAACTGAAGAAAATGTACCGTTTTTAGGCGGCCAAAACACAAAAGGGAACTGTGTATTTTTACAATTTGCCCAGTACGCCTCCCACCCCCAGCGCCTTCAGTTTTATTTGCGTCTAGCACACTTGCTGGATTAATGAGTTGTGTCCCATTTTGAAACCATGACAGTCTAGTCAACTTTTACACAAGTGTCCAAGTTTGTGACTTTGAAAATCTGGTCACCCTACTTTAACCCTTTAAACTCAGACTTATTTTTGTCTGTTTTTGCTACTTTGATTTAACTGGCTATAACTTCATTATTCTTCACTCAATACTGATGTTCTATGCCTCAAAATATAGGTCTGAAACTTATTTTTTAGAATTTTTATAGCCGTAGAATTAGTATATATAAGTTACATCAAAATAACTTGCAAAATTCAGTAATGTGTTTACCAAAAATACACTTTAAATGTGTTTTTTATTTCCTTAGATGTTAGAATAAGCTTCCAAATACTTTAAATGTGTCAGTGATTGTGTCATTGTGTCAAGAACACAGAAAAAAAAACAAATTGCTGTGAAATATCTACAAATAATATGATAGATTTACTGTTTTGAAGCAGCACAAAAACAGGATTCTTTTTCCCTGCTTTTACTGTTTTCAAGTAAGTATCCATAGCATACATATTGTAACAAGGCGCTATATAGGCACCTGACCCGACACAGACTCACACCGGAGGCATGTATAAAACCAAGAAAGCCTTTTATTTTTCTTCACCTGTAGGGTACGTCTTCCCCGTGACCCCCAGTGGCACAACACAGTCCCAAGTTGACAAAACACCCAAAACACAAGCACAGACACTCTTCTTCGGCGCCACAACTCCTCCTCCTCCATTGAGTGGTGGCTGCTGGCCCCATAAGGGCTCAGGAGTCCCAGCTGCAGCACCCCCTGGCAGCACCTGCGGGGCCCAACACAGCTGCACCCAACTCCAATTCCCATGGAGCCCTGCAGGAAACCTAGGCACCGCTCCAACCCAGGGGGGCTGCCATCTAGCGTCCAGGAGGAGGTGTTGCACAGTCTATGGCTGCTCCCCTTGAATATATAGCAAAGGGGCGTCCCGGCTGGGGTCCATGCCACAATATCCAATACTGAAAACCCACAGGTTTTGTATCACTATGTATCAGTTTGAAGAGCAGATCTCACTCTGTCAGAATTTATACAGTATAGCTGCTAAAGAAATTATACTCTGTATCCAAATTACAATGCCAATAGATGAAATATGGAAAGTGGAAAATATAGAAAGTGGAATGTGGTGTCACAGGAGAGCTTAAATATCCCTCTCATTTAGTAAATAATAGTCTGTCCGTCAAATTCTACATAATTGAAATAGGACGTTCAGAAAAGCCCGGGGGTTGGAGGCAAGTGTTCCTTTAATAAAGAAATGTAGCCATCTTTGAGGAATAAAAGAAAAACATTACAAAGTGGTATCTTGGTGGTATCTGGGCCATTTTAATAGCAAAGCATTGTACTTTAATTAAAGCAGTGAGTAAATTAATTATTTTATGCAGTTTTTTTTTTAAATTTGCATTATTGTTCAATCCTGCTAGTGTGTCTAAAACAACAAGACTGACTTTAAAGGGATAACCCTAGTTTGTATATGATCCCAGAGCTAGCTTGTACTACTGTATCCTGTCACAGCACAGCATAGTTCTCATGCTCTGCAGTCTATAGACTGCATTGACTTAGTGGTTTAAGTAAAAGAAAATTATTAGTAATTCAAGGGCCACATAGCAGCCAAAGAGAATACAACCAGGATAAGTGGTTACAGAGCAACAGATACGTCCTCCACCTCAACTCTTGTCCCCATACCCTTAAAAGCGCTTGTCCTGAAAGGCAACACAGTCAACAGCCAAAATACACTTGCACCTAAGAATAATGGATTCATTCTACACCCAGAACTGGCTGCTACTGTGCTTCACTTCTCCTATTACAAAACATCTTCTTTTAATATAGCGGATCAAGCCAATGTTAAATGTAAGCAATGGAAGCAGGCAATACATTTTTATGCAATAATTATAGTGTTTAACATTCTTAAATATTCTTAAAGTGCCAAAGAACAAGAACAAATAAAAAGGGAAATGTGTGTGGGTGGTAAGTCAATGACACAACCTGGTTGTATTAGGAAATGTCAGAGACGATGCTGACTCGACACACCAAATGTGCATTGCATTACATCTTTTAATATTGCAGTGTTGTGTGGCTTTGTTCTTTCTGCTTCTCCTCCTCTTGGTTCTTCTGATCAATAACACTTTCACTTTAAGCAGCTGACTTTTAATAGCTAAGGTGAACACCACTAGCCCTTCTCTGTCCAATGTCATTTTGACAGACCATTATCAGTACATATTTACAAGGTGTGCATGAAAAAGGATAGCCAATAGTTCCAATGCTTCACCTCTCACACATGTGGAGAGTCGAGAAAAATTACCAGTTCTCCATTTTAAGGTTCTGACCTTTCCATCTTACTCGAATTGTTTACACAAGGTGTCTGCCTGCTCTTATGACTGCAGAAGAATCCCCTTTCTGTAGAACTGCCTTCTCTCTGTACTAACACTTCTTATTTTATGTGGTTTGATTAGGCTCTCAAACATTCAAGCAGAAAAGAAAGCACTCCACAGGGTCGTCAGGATAGCGGAGAGAACAATTGGTTGTACCCTCCCCACTCTGGAACAAATCTACACCTCCCGAAGTCGCAAAAAAGCAATAGACATTTCACAGGACTCATCACATCCCGGTCATTGCCTCTTCCAGCTTTTGCCATCGGGCAAGAGATACAGAGCTATGAAAACCAGGACAAACCGCCTTAAAAGCAGCTTTTATCCGAAAGCAATCATGGCCCTGAACTCAGAATAAAACTGCTCCATATTATTCTTCCAATGTGCAATATAGACCTTAAGTCAACAAGTGCAATTTGTATATTTATTACTATTCGGTTTGTTATTATTTTCTCTCTTCTTGTCTTTTTGTCTTTTTGTCGATTGCACCTTCAATTTCGTTGTTCCTTTGTAAAAGTGACAATGACAATAAAGATCTATCTATCTATCTATCTATCTATCTATCTATCTATCTATCTATCTATCTATCTATCTATCTATCTATCTATCTAAACAGAATAATGGAACTTACAGTTTAAACATATATTTTACAATAACATAAAAATTATTTATAATACCACATAACAATTTAGAGAATATGTAATGTAACATAATAAAGTCACATTTCTCTACACCCAGGCAAAGACCTGAGTCAGCAATTTTCAGAAAAGTAATGCATATCCTTAAAGTGCTCAAGAGTGAATTAGTGTCAATCTGTCTCCCCTGGGATCTGGCCAACCAAAATTTTACAAATTCCAGTAGTTTTTAATAAGATCAGTTGGGTTTGGCAGATCTCTCACATTTCACTGCCATCCTGCTTTGAAGTTTACATCAGTAAAATCTACCTTTTCAGTCATTTAAACTAATCTACCTACATCTACGTATTGTTATGATGTGTGCAAAATGGTAGGGTCAAAATCACCAAAAACCTTTTCCACAGCAATAATTAACTCTTTTTCAGGAATGTATTAAATAAAATTTAAATTCACCAAATGAAGTTCAAAATCTAAAAACCTAAAAGAAGAAATTAATGAAATCAACTCATTAACTGAAAGAAAACTTTATAGAAGCAAGTCAAACCTGAGGTACTGAAATATGTTGTGATTCACAAATGGGGAAGGAGAGAAAGACAAAATTAAGTAATTATCCAAAAAAAGATGGAAATGACTAACAAAGAATTGAATGGTAAATGGCTGGACAATAACAAAGAAAATATTCTCAACATTTTGTAATATAAATGGCAGAAACTCCAGCTGCTTATACCCAAAAAAGCTACACACATTAGACTCATAGGGATCAAAAATCCAAAGCTAATCTATACTAATAAAAGGCAAAGCCCTCACTCACTGACTCACTCATCACTAATTCTCCAACTTCCCGTGTAGGTAGAAGGCTGAAATTTGGTAGGTTCATTCCTTACAGTTTACTTACAAAAGTTAAGCAGGTTTCATTTAGAAATTCTACGCATAACGGTCATAACGGTCGACAACGTCTGCCACGTTAAATTTTCTTATTTATGGCCCCATCTTCACAAAATTTGGTAGGCGGCTTCCATGTGCTAACTGAAACCGATGTGCGTACTTATTTCGGTGGTATGACGCCACTGTTGGTCGCCATATTGAACTTTCCAATGGTCTTTGTTACTTATGGGCCCATCTTCAAGAAATTTGGTACGCGGGTTCCCAATGCTAACTGAATCCTACTTATGTACATATATACGTCCATAGCCTGTACCTCGGTCGCCGTGTGAGGCGGCGTTGGGTCCCCCATCCCCACGCCTCCCACGTAGTTGGCTACCTGCCTATACAAGGCCGTCCGTCGCTCCGTTCTCTTCATTCCCTTCCTTGCTTCACCACGGTATTCACGTCTCCCTGCTGATAACTGCAGCCTTTTTATTTAATCCACGGCTTCTCTGCTGTTTTATTGTTCGTTTATTATGACTATAGTTATTGTGTAGGTATTTTAGACTTAGTTTACATTGTTCAGGTACCCATTTCCTTTATCGTTCCAACCGTACCCCCATTAACATGTCTATTGAGGTGATCACCATCGATCAAAGAACTGTCACTTACCGAGTGGCTTCCATGCCCGGAGATGGCGACTGCCTTTTCCATTCTCTGTGTTACATATTGCACGGCCATATCAGGCTCACTCTTGATATCTGGAAGAACATTGTGTCTTATGTATTGAATGACTGGGACAGGTTCAAGGTGTGGACTGATGATGGTACAGGAGATAAACTATACAGGAGCACTATAAGAGTGAAATGCTTAAGCCCTTCACCTATGGTTCTGCATGTGAGTTGATGGCTGCTGCTGAATTGTTTGGTTGTCGCTTTCAAGTGTACCGAAATGGCCAAATATTTTACACCTTTGGACAACCACCAATGCCTCTTAAACATCTTAGATTCACAGGTGACGATTTGAGTAGTGGACACTTTGATGTTTATAAATGTTTAAACTCTCAAAAGCTGGATGCTAAGTTATCGATAAAATCCATTTCAATTCAAACGCCTCCAATTTCCAGTAAGGCTCTGCTTCGCAATGACAATTAATAAGTCTCTGGGACAGACCCTACAAAAGGTTGGCATTGATTGAGGCAAGATTGCTTTTCACTTGGCCAACTATACGTTGCATGCTCAAGAGAAAGCTCAGTGCAAAGCTTCGTCATATTACAACCGGAGGGCTGAACTGACAACGTGGTATACAAAGAGATCCTTAACAAATAATTATTGGTATATTTTCCCTCAGTTTAAAAAGGTTTACTTTTTTTCTTAATAAAAATTTTAAAGCAGTACTTCGCCGCTGCAAAGCGCGGGTATTTTGCTATTGTAAACTATAACTAAGTAACTAGACAGAATGAAACCCCACAAAGAAAGCAAATTCCCACAAATCCATAATCAGTACACCTGACATTTAGAGTAGAAGGTAAAGACAAGGGGCCTTATGAATGACAGCGTGCGTAGAATTCACACTAAAACATGGCGTATGGACAAAAACAAAAATGTGCGTACGCAAAAAAAAAAATTCAGATGCATAAAACTGTGAGTAATCTAAGTTCCACACACTCCCCTTTATAAATTCCAATCAACTTGAATTTTAACATACCTGCACGCGCCTACAGCCCCACCCTGACTCTTCCCGGAATTCACATATTTGAATATGCAAATCAATATAATTAGCCCCTTCTGTTCAGTGTTTTGTTAAAAGACAAGGGAAAAAGCACATGTAAAAAATAAGAATTTCCCTGAATGCAAAGTGGAGGTCCTTTTCAATGAAGTGGCTTAGGCAGTGCTGGCTTAGGCAGTGGTATGTGCAACAAAAGGAAATTGATGGAATGGCACTCAAAAATTCAACTTCAGAAAGTCACACAGTGCCCGAAATACAAAAAGAAGTGGTCAAATGTCAAAGTCAACATGAAAAAGTGAGTGTTTGAGTGTCATATAGAAGTCTATTGGGGCCACAGAGAAGAAAAAAAAATAGGGACACAGTGAAGAAAATGTCAAGATTAAAGTCGAAATTTTATCTTTAATCTTAAAATTTCCACTTTAGTCTCATAATTTATTTTGTCATTAAAGTAGAACATCGTAAACATCTTAACATCAACTTTACTACAGTTTCATAAATCCAATCGTAACTAAAGTAGCCTGTTAAATGCTTTGTATTCTAAGTGTTCCTAATGCCCAGTTGTTAATCACTACATGCTTCTTAAATGGGCTTTCTCTTATGCCGACAGAAGCGCGCAGGCAGTGATCGCCACACAGAATACATTCATGATATTATAGATCTCTGAACATTTTAGAATACTGTACTAAGATGTACACTTGATATCAATTTCATAATGAAACGCATTAAAGCATGTATTAAACATGTGGGGGCGCTGTGGCGCAGCAGTAGCAAAGACATGGCGTCTTGTCCAGGGATTGTCCCTGCCTCCTGCAAGATATTAGCTGGGATCCTGGATGGTATAATTTATTGCAGCAGTACTGTATCTGTCAAACGTATCAACCTGCAATTCCTGTTTTAACATGGAGGTAGCGGTGTATCGCACCTGCACCCAATCAGGCCTTATAAAGATCAGCCTGCACGGCAAATAGGATAAAGACACAAAGAAAGGAAAAGAGGTTAAAGACAGAAGAACGAAGGCAGGATTGGGAGACCTTCCTTAATGCATAAGTAAGTTTCTGACTTGAACTTGAGTGGATCCACTTTTATTGTCTACATGAAGATAAATAACATAAGTAATCCTTTGTTGAAAAGTTTAAACAACTATTGTAGGGTTATAACCTGGTAAGAGAACTGACAAGATGGTCTTTCAGAAATTCTGTTCAATAATACATGTTATTCCCTTGTGAAGGATTGCTGGCTTTTTACTCCAGCCCTCACCCCCAGGCCGCCAGGAGGAGCTCTCCCAGCAGCGTGGACATGCCCCGAGTTCCAGCAGGGCCTCATGGACTATGTAGTTTTTATACACAGCCCTGCTGGATACCTTGGGGGCCACCGGGAGTCGCTGTAAGAGGGCTCGTAGACTCTTATGTGCCCTATAACCCAGGAGTACGTCACGGTCACGTGACAGGAAGGAACGACGTGCTCCCAGGGTGAAGAAAAGGACTGTTTACCCTGACCCGGAAGGGAAAAGGAACTGTGGACTGATTGGGCAGGAACACCTCCGGGTCAGGGGATATAAAAGGACGATGGGAAATCCCAGACGTTGAGCTGAGCTGGGTGGAAGGGTGGCAACGCATCTGGGAGTGAGGAGGATTATTGTTATTATTGATTTATTGATTATTTATTGAGTATTGTGGAGAGGAGGGTGCTTTGTGCACTTTATTATTATAATAAATATAATATATGGACTTTTACCTAGTGTCTGACGTGTAGTCTGAGGGTTCAAGGGGTCACGGAGACCTTAAACTGTCACACCCTATATGATTAAGGAGATCTGGAATTTTGTATGTTGTGGACATTGAATTACTGTCACTCTGTGGGAGACATTCAAGGCAGAATTGCAATGCATTCACATGACAATAAACTTGAACCTAAACTTGAAGTAAAGAAGTAGCTTAATTTAATTATGAACATATCTATAATGAAATGCCTCGGTTGGATTTGTACTGTATATCACCAAAGAATAATGTAGTATATGTGTACATATCATATACAGTATATCTTCATTTACACTTTAATAAATATGAGGCAAAGTATACTGAAAGTAATAGCTTCCACACAGATGTGGTTTATGAGTTAATACAAAAAATAACATTCCAGCATGTTCAAAGTCTCATAAAATAATGCTCATAAGGCTTTGCTGCCTATAACTATGATGAAATTATTTAATAAATGAAGCCTCAACGAAAAGGGAGGTGATTATTGCAGCATATTTTTCAAAAGCTTTAACGAGCAAGAGAAATGTCTAGTGACAAAAAGTGTCTGAGGTGATGTCAGCATGAACTACTGAGGGAAATTCATCACAAACCAAGCAGACAAAGTGCATGCATAAACAAGGAACTTTTTGAGTTAGATTTTAAAATTGGCAAACCTCATGAATTAATGTTGGGGCCATGTCTCTTTTTAATTTAATTTACACCAAACCTGCAGGAATGACAGATACCATAGGGCCATGAAAAGTATTATAGATGAATCTGGACAGAATTCATATCTAGGTTTAGGTTTAGGTTAGGTTTAGGTTTATTTGTCATATATAGGTTAACACAGGGTCAACATACAATGAAATGTGTATGACAAGAAAAACAAGTCACTCAGCCTAGATCCAATAAAGCTTAAAAAAAAGATTACAAGTTAAAAAATAGACAAGTCATATAAAATAAAATGTGTATGTTTTAAAAGAAGTTATAGAGCAATATGAGTTGAATGAGCAGCAAGTACAAATGAGTTATTGCACAGATAATGTTTTATAAGTGCAGCTGCATATTCCATAAAGTGCAGGTGCATGTTCCAGTCAGTATTCTGAGTGTGTGCAGGTACAGTTTGTGTGTGAGTAGTGCAATGTAGATGTAGTGCAATGTAGATGTAATGTAAGTGTGTGTAAGTGTTCAGGTGTTGCTGTTGAGGAGTCGAATGGCCTGGTGGTAAAAGCTGTTCTTAAGTCTTGTAGTCCAAGCAGCCAGACTCCTGTATCGTCTGCCAGACGGTAACAAGGAGAACAGCTGGCGTGCTGGATGGCTGTGGTCCTTTATGATGCTGCTTGTCTTACGCAAGCACCGATGGAGGTAAATGTCTTCAATGGCAGGAAGACTCTTGCCCGTGATGTGCTCTGCTGCCTTCACCACTCTCTGTAGTGATTTCCGGCTGCTGGCAGAGCAGCTCCCATACCAGACGGTAATGCAGCCCGTTAGCAGACTCTCGACCACACTCCTGTAAAAGTTTTAGGTGATGTTGGCATTCATGCCAAACTTCCTCAGCCTCCTCAGGAAGTAGAGCCGCTGGCGAGCTTTCTTGACCACAGTGTCTATGTGAAGGGTCCACGAGAGATCCTTGGTGATGTTTACTCCGAGGAACTTGAAGCTGTTAACCCTTTCAACTTCTATGCCGCTGATGTAGATGGCCTGGTGTTCTCTGCCTTGTTGTTTTCGATAGTCCACAATCATCTCCTTGGTTTTGCTGACGTTAAGAGACAAGTTGTTATCTAGGCACCAATTACTCAATGCCAGCACCTCCTCTCTGTAGGCTGTCTCATCGTTGTCAGTGATAAGGCCTATGATGGTTGTGTCGTCTGCAAACTTAATGATGGTGTTTGTGCCGTGTTTTGCAACACAGTCATGGGTGAACAAGGAATACAAGAGGGGGCTAAGCACACAGCCCTGCGGCGCTCCTGTGTTTAAAATGAGTGATGAGGATGTGTGTTTGCCGACTCTCACCACCTGGGGCCTGTTTGTGAGGAAAGAGAAAATCCATCTGCAGATGGTCGTCCCCAACCCAAGGTCGTCAAGCTTCAAGACGAGTTTTGAGGGGATGATGGTGTTGAATGCCGAGCTGTAATCTATGAACAGCATTCTTACATATGTATTTCCTCTTTCCAGGTGGGTGAGGGCAGTGTTTATTGTTAGCGCAACGGCATCCTCTGTCGATCTGTTTGCTCTGTAAGCAAATTGGAGAGGATCCAGCGTGACAGGGAGGGAGGAGCAGATGTAACCTTTGACTAGTTGCTCGAAACACTTCATAATGACCGATGTCAGTGCAACCGGGCGATAGTCATTCAGACAGGAGACCACCGGTTTCTTTGGGACACGAATGATGGTGGATGCCTTGAAGGAAGTGGGGACCACTGACTGCCTCAGGGAGAGATTGAAAATGTTGGTGAAGTATCTGGGCAAGTATGTGTCAGATTAGCTTTATTGTAAAGATATGTATACATACAGGACATGAACATAAAAATGTGAAATACAGCAGCAGATTATTGCAGTGTAATCACTGCAAACAGCCCTGAATTTGCTTTGCTTCAAGTTCAGAAAGAATGTGGAAATGTTCTGAAATTTCAAATGCATTAAAGTCAATGGGGAAGGAAAAACACAACAGGTTTTGAGTGGAAAATAATGGGACATAGGTCTTTTAAGTGTCCCTAGGGAAGCATCTGCCAGTTATGCTGGACTGATCATTATGGCCAAAAATGTGACCTGAGTTGTGAGGCAGCAGTGCTATTCCCAAGAAATAATTATACTCTGAGTTCTTTTATCTCACTCTGCATCTTATGAGCTACTATCACTATGATAACTAACACCCACTGAATCTGTGATCCAAGGGATGAGCTGTATATACTCAGGGGGCTTTCCATGTCACTACCTCATCTGCGCTGCATAGTAAGGAGCACGGCATGCTGAATCCAGCAGTGAAGACACAACATACAATGAATTGATGCTGAACAACAAAGTATTTTTATAATATTCTCATTATGGTCAGCTAATGTATCTCTCAGATTAAAGTACTTCAAGCTGGTAGTGACATCACACATGTATGTATACACTGTAAATTATTCATGCATGCTCAATGCAGACTAGGCAACACCATAAAGTGTGAGGTGGAGTATGCTTAAAGCACACATGCATCAAAGTTGTGTGTATGTGCAAAGCAAATCAGGCAGGTGACGCAGATCAAGTAGTGACATCCCCATCCACCATGGCTGTTGTAGCTCTGTGATGTCACTCTGGCCTGCCAAAGCATTAGCCAGCTGTATAGTGAACAAAGTCAATGGCAAACTCTGCACATTTGCTGTGAAAAACACTTTGGCAGATTTTGACAATCAAGACTACTGATTAGTATTTTGGGTCCAGTATCCAAAGTTCAAACTTCATACTTTTCCCCTGTTTAGAGCTTGCATATTTTTAAAGTGTCTCTGTGTGTTTTTCTCCAGACAATGCACATTGCGTGCTTCCTGTCAAATGTATTTGTGTTTTACTAATTTGTAATTTGAAATTGGTCCTTTGGTTGTGCATGTGTTTGGGCCCTGCTCTGGACTGGAGCTCAGTTTAGGATTGTTTTCTATCTTTTGCTTAATGCTGGTGGAATGATCCACAAGGCAGTGTACTGTCCATATAAAAAATTCTTGTCTGTTCTCATACCCGCCGAGTCATCAGTTCAAAATCCTGTAATGCAGTCTCTTTCTGAATATATAGCATATAGTTTTAATATAAAACTTCTGAATTCAAACATAATCTTTTTCAAATGCCTAGACAGTAACTCCTTTTGTTTACAATCCAGGTTGCATTTTCAAAAATGTCCAAATGAATTTAAATGAAAGGAGTATCTCCTTCTAAACTAATGTTTATGGTGTTATAGAATGTGTTCATTTACAGTAAATTGACTTCTAGATTATTTCTAAGTATAACTTAGACTCTTGTCTCTTTTTTGGCAGATTGCAGTTAAATTGTCAATGTTCCAGATTTTACTCTTCTCCAAAATGGTTGAAATGGAATACATTTACTATTAATTCCAAAATACTATACTGAATTTCCATCAGTACTAATTATGACATTCAGTCAAACCCAAAATGGTCATTTCTATTTAATATATTCATTAAATAATACCTGACACCTTGATTTTAGAATATTTTTTTTGTTGTTGTTGTCTTGCTCTTCACAATTGGTTCTTCTACTGTAAAAATTTCACTGAAATATTTATTTAACTCATTATCTAACTTTAGTGTATTTTCTTTAACTTATGTGTCTGTCTAAGGTTCTTACTGTTTGTTTACCGGAGTTGTGCTGCAATATGTTGTGCTCTTTGTCTTAGTTTATGTTTCAGTGACATTGTTAATTATTCTCTTAATCTTTTCAATTACTTTTTTGATCCCTTTTTTGCCAATCCCTGTATTCATATTTTATATGTCTAGTGTGCTGTGTTTTTTTATTTTATGTTTTTACAATGTCATTATTTATTAGGCAGTTCCTTATCCATTTTAACATTTTGTTTATTGATGGTATGTATTTTATGCTGTAATCAGGATATCCATAAAATAATATCTACTGTATTAGCATAAGAATTATTGCTTTCCCATTGTCCATTTTCTAGATGTATTTTCATTATTAAAAAGCATTATTTTATCAAATGTAAATTGAAATGTATTTATGTATTTTAAAAAACTTCACATGTTGAGTAATTTCTGTTTTCCTGACTGTTATATTTGTTGGAAAGGAGAAGATCTGCTGCAAATTAGCATTGCCCCTTGTTGAACTTGTGTCAGAGTAAGTGAAGAAGTAACCATTTGCAATGAGCATGGTCTATGGTCTGAACACACACCAGAATGACTAAAAAGGAACAAAATTAAAAAGAAAAGAAAACTTCTGGCTTGGCAGTCACAATCACAGCGAGGCATTATGCAGACGTATTGCTGTTGGTGTAAAGGAGCCCCAGTAGCGTTTCTTGACACCCTTCTGCTGAATAATACATTGACTGAAAGTACTCAGTGTTAGTGTGTCAGACAGAGGATGTGCATCATTATTCATAATGGCACTCAGTTTTGTTTTAATTCTCTCCTTCACTACTTCCTCCAGGGGGTCCAGAGTGTATCCCATAACTGGTCTGCCCTTTTATTAGCTTGTTTATTCGGTGGGCCCAGCACAACACAGCATAGAAAATTGCACTGGCCATCACAGAGCTGTAGAAGATGTCAAGGATGTCTATCTCCCCACATTATAGAAATGCAGTCTCCTAAGAAGAAAGAAGAACCTTCTCTGCCCTTTCGTTTTAAGTTTAAGACCAATCCAGCCTGTCAAACAGTGAAGTTAAGTACAGTGCCTTCAGAAAGTATTCAGACTCAATACCCCAGAAGGATTAATTAAAAACAGGATTTTAGGAGTGTTTGCAAAAATTAAAAACCTGAAATATTTAATTAACACAAATTTTCAGGCCTTAACTTAGTACTTCGTTGAAGCTATATAGATATATATTCAATGTTTACATATATTATTTAATATACAGGTGTGATGCACATGAGAGTATTTATATGTTTTCGCAAACGTTTTTAAATGAAGTTCAACTAAATAAAACAATCTGTAAAAAAAAAAAAGAAATCCACCCATAAGTCTGTCTTGTGTACTGTAATTTTACCACAGGTGGCTGTTAAAATAATCCTTATCTTATCAATTAACTATTCAAAATGTTTTTCATGTGATTGTATTAAACATGGAAATTCGATTTCTTTCTAAAACAACAGAAAACTCATGTAAACATATAAACAATCAAAACAAATCTCACAGCAACTCTCTTTTTTATATGCAGTGGTAGAGTTAACAATAAATACTGTTCTTTTTTCACTGTAAAATAATGTATAATAATACATGATTGAAAATGACTTTATAATCAGGAAATGATTAAAATCTGCTGGAGCTGAAGTAAAAATCCACAGCTGCGGCAATAAAAACAGGAAGCTAAAACACCACAGGTTCATAAAGTGATAAAGCAAAAATAAATGCTTCTATAAATTTAATAGAGGGAAGATTATGATTAATCCTGCTGATAACTGAGAGCAAAAGAGGAATAATGACTCTGTGGTTCAAACAAAGGTTTCTGTTTAATGGAAGTAGGTAAAAGATGAATGGCTTGTTAAACATTGCCAGCATACTTGGCTGGTGCCATTGGGCGGTCACAGCTAATGGAAGCAAGGGCATTGTGTTCTAGATCCATTTGCTAATATCACACCACTTTGCTCTTTTCCTTATCTCTTTTAACCTTCACAACAGAGAGCAGAAACCTTGAGTTGTGATTTAGTGGTGAAAAACATTCCAAAACACTTTTTTTCCCCTTTTGCCATCATCTATGTTATTTGAGTTTGGTGTACCTTCTCAGTTGCATTAATCTAACACCAACTGTTTTGTGCTGCAAAATAAAGTTACCTCTTAATTATAAAGATTATGCATCATGTATATACTGTATATGACTAGAAAAAGCATTCTTAATAAAATTGGTTCTGTCTATTTTTAGGTTTACCTAACAGTGACCTCACATTATTTGTGATTACTTTCATTCAAAGCATAACACTTTTCTACGAGGGCTGTAATGCAACACTCTTTACTTGTTTAATTTAATTTCTCTATTGAGAAATGCAATTTACAATAATGAAGAAGCCAGATTTGTCAGTAATAGTCTTTACTTCTGTTTGAATAGCTTATGTCTTGGGCTCTTTGTATTTGAATGGGTATTAAAAGAATAAGGAAAGATTTGAACATCTGAAGGCTTGGGCCACTATTTCTAATACTTAGTCCTCACGCACAATTACAGCCTTTTCATTTTATTTTAAAGAAAATGTGTTCATCAGGGTCACTTTGTGTCTTTAAATAAATGGATTTTTTAAATTTCATTTCAGGTTATTCATCTTCATCAGTGGAATAGAAAATTGCCAGCAGTGTGTATTTACATTAAAAAAATTAAATATGCATTTCTGTTATTGTGTTCTTGCATAACAGTTAATTTAGCTTTCTCTGTGTATTTTTCTCATCCCACAGTCCAAAGACATGCAGGTTAGGTGGACTGGCAATTCTAAATTGGCCCTAGTGTGTGCTTGGTGTGTGGGTGTGTTTGTGTGTGTCCTGCGGTGGGTTGGCACCCTGCCCGGGATTGGTTCCTGCCTTGTGCCCTCTGTTGGCTGGGATTGGCTCCAGCAGACCCCCGTGACCCTGTGTTCGGATTCAACGGGTTGGAAAATGGATGGATCGATGTTTTAAATCACTTGCTTTTTGAACAACTGATTAGTGATGAGAAGATACTGGTTGTAAATTATATGCATTGGAGCTTTTGTACCATCAATATTCCTTAAAAAAATAAGACAAAAATATATATTGTAACACTTTAGGTACTGCAAAAAATGCGTCTCTTACTCATTTACTCGTATGCAACAAGAAATTATCAAAAGTGTTATTTTAGTCTTAATTACAATTATAAAGCATCAGTAAATAGGTGTTACCAGTAAGGGGCACCACTGAGCCCCAAACCCCAGGCACAAATTCCCAACATAATCTGAGGTTCAAATAAAAGGATTTTGCTACACACCGTATCATCCAGCCAGTAAATACACAATCCCAAGACAAGATGGATCTCTTTTCTCTTGTTCTACCCTCCTGGTGAGTGTTGCCTGTTGCCTCCCAACTCTTACTCCCCAGGGTGAAGCCACATTTAAGGTGGACCCAGGAATGCTTCCAGTATCATAGTGAGTCCTATTGGAAGCAGTTAGGGGTCACGTGGAGATCTCGGATGTCCTCCCCTGACAGCACCCTCAGGCAGCACAAAGGGACCCCAACAAGGCTGCACTTTAAGACTCCAACTCCCATGTACTCCTTTGGGTGTCGAAATTGGGACTTCTAGAGAGGACCACTGCCACCTGTCATTTCGGGGATGGAACTGCCCCTGGCCTCCAGCTTCTGCTGGTCAATAACTTATATTCCTCAGGCTGGACAAGCAGTCGTTCTTTCATCCAGCCGGAATGGCCGTCTGTCCTTCTTGGCACTTATATATTGTAGGTTATTCATCTTTGTGTAGTTTGCAGTTCGATATGCTCTTGAAATTACTTATGAAAATGAAAGATTCACAGATCTTATAATGAAGTATGTAATGTCAAGAGACATATATCTCACTTAAGCCACTTCGGACCATTCCAAAATGAAGTTACTTTAGCAGGCCATATTGCACAGGTGAATAGCCACTTTGCTGATGCTTTGTAAGTGTATTATCACCAAAAGAAGTCTTTGTTAAGCTCTTCTTACATAAGAGTAAAGGTGTAATAGATGCATTTTTGCAGTAACTAAACTAAAGTGTAAAAAAATATATAAAAAGATACAAGGAATAAAGGTATTCTGTGGAATTTCAGCAAATTTCATAGAAAAGTCAAAATCTGCACCATTGGTCTTCTTGCTCTTGGTAAACATGCTTCCCTCTAATTAAAAAGCCTGAAAAAATGAAAAAGAAACTAGCTTTAGATGTGTCGAGCGTCCCATAATTGAGCTAAAAATTTTTCACCGATTACATTTATTTAATTTAAAAATAATCTAAAATGTACCCATGACAAGATCCCACCTGTGAGCGTTGCCATCTAGCTGCAGCTTCACTAGGCAGTATGCACGAAATTAACATAATTTCGGACAAAAAATCTTTATATACTTTCCAAACAAACTTGGTGCCGCATTCACTCCTAAGCCATTAATGGTGACATGTGCTCCTGAATGGGATTAAAATGTGTTGGGAGACATCACTACCCCACACTGCCAGCAAGCAGACCTGTTTTGCTTAATTGGAAGAATCCCATCCCATCTTCTATAACTCAGTGGCAACATTCTGTATTATCTCAAATTAGAAAAATATCAAATTCTGCTTAAGATGATATGTACATAACTATTTTAAAACATGACAAGAATTCATCAAGGCAATTTTAGAATAAGCATGCTGGGCCAATAATTAGTGCTCTAAAGCTATTATTTTTTTTTAATTATATTTAAAAAGTTAGATGGGTCTCTTTTTCTTATTTCTTTCTTTCTCCTCTGTGGGGGGATTGAATCTTGTTTTGTTTTTACTTTCTCGTTTATGAAAGTATTGTAATCGTACAAAGATCTGATGTTGAGATTTTGATGAATCTCAACATTTTAGACCTCCCTGCCTTTCTCGTATACAAAGTGTAGGGGAAGTATTGGAATCCTCCAAAAATTCCATTTCGAGATTTTGGTGAATCTCGATGTTTTAGACCTCCTACCATTTTTGGAATTATGTCTGTGTGTCTGTCTGTGTGTGTGTGTGTGTGTGTGTGTGTGTGTGTGTGTGTGCACGTGTGTGTGCGTGTATGTGTGTGTGTGTGTATGTAAACACAATAACTTTAGTACACTTTCACTTAGGTCAACCAAATTTTGCATACAAATATTAGGTACAAAACATAGATTTCTATCAACTTTTGGGCTATTTCCGTTAACCGGAAGTGGAACTTTACCTTTTTTTTGTTTGCATTTTTACTTGTCCTTTGTTTTATCTGTCTGATTTTGAAATAAATTGTTGTATCGGTTTTAAAAAATATAGTAAAGTAATGGTTTCCAGTGCTAATTTTGATAACTCCAGAACATAAATGATCTTTTCTTCTTTTTTAAATATAGTATATTTACTCTATACCATGCTGCATACGCATAAAACAGCAAAAAAAAGAACAAAACCCTCCAAACTACCAATATATGTACAGCACAACTATCGCAGTTACATATTCCATCCACTCATTCATTTACCAGACACGCTTATTTTACATTTATGGTGAAGGGGAAGTGAGAGCCATTCCCAGCAGCAACATCATGTGCAAGGTGGGAACCAACCCACCATTAGGTGACAAGCCACATTTTTAGAGGGTATTTTAGAACTGGTAATTAACTTAACATATATGTTGTACTCAAATGAAAACCCAAACAGACACTGAATGAGTACCTAAACTTCACACCTACAGTGACTTGGCCTGGATTCAGACCCCATATCCTGCTGCTCGGGGGGTAGAAGTGCTAACCACTGCATCTACACACACAATTAAACTCATTTATCTATGGACACACACACACACACACTTAAATCAATAACCTATTCAATTCAAATCGTTTTATTCTGGAATAGTCAATGTAAATGTGAAATTGGAGTTAACTTTACAACATTTACATAGTACTAGGGTGTTGTACCGTGTTAGCCATTATGAATGTAGACAAAAGTCAAACAAAATGACACCTTTTATTGGCTAACTAAAAAGATTACAATATGCAAGCTTTCGAGGCAACTCCGGCCCCTTCTTCAGGCAAGATGTAAGCTTGCATATTGGATATCGAAAGCCTGCATATAGTTTAGTTTAGTTAGCCAATAAAAGGTGTCATTTTGCTTGACTTTTCACTACAACATTTACATATATAAACTCACATATCAAGGTAAACAAAGAGTAAAACGGAAATCAATAAATTAGCGTCAATGGTTAAATATAAGCAAAGCTATTTTGATGTGAATTCTTATTAACATTAGAGTTACTATAATGCCAGCTGACACTGCAGAAAATAAAAACAAAACTTCAGTTAATAATATACCCACAATGAGAAGTCAAGCAAAATGGCACCTTTTATTGGTTAACTGAAAAGATTACAAAAAACAAGTTTTAAAGGCAACTAAGGCCTCTGTTTCAGGCAAGATGTAACACAGTACAACACCCTGCTAATTCTAATATCCATCCATTCATTTTCCAACCCGCTGAATCCGAACACAGGGTCACGGGGGTCTGCTGGAGCCAATCCCAGCCAACACAGGGCACAAGGCAGGAACCAATCCCGGGCAGGGTGCCAACCCACCGCAGTAATTCTAATATTCTTGCCTAAAATAAGCATGTTGAGAGTCCATGGTCGACTGTAACAAGCAAATTGTGAAAATGGCTGTCCTGGCATGGTTGCAGCTCTTTTGACTTCTGGGCATTCTACTAATGTATATTTTTACAAATATTAGAATGAATATTACTAATATTGGTATTGATTCTGATTATCTTACCACTGTTGCCAAATGTGAAATGTAAAACTTATTTTGGCAGTTATCATTTTGCTTATTTGCCCTTTAATAATGTGCTTCCACATTGAAGTTTATTAGAAAGCAGCAGAAGTGGACAAGTGTAAAGAAATTTTTTTTTTAAATAAACAAACCTAAGTAGAAATATCTGAGCAGCAAGATACATTACCTTTTTCTCATAAGTTATAAAACATCAGTCCAGTTGACTGCTCATTTTTAATAAGAAGTCAAATGTCCGTATCATTAGAGGTCATTATTGTATGGCTTGCCCAGGGAGCCAACTGCTCTGGGGTACCCCGCTTTCATTATTACCTCTTCTGGTTGTTGGTTTCACTTAAACATCCATTGTGGATCAATACATTACAGAGATGGTGTTAACATTGATTAACTTTACTCCATTCATCTCTCCAAAGCCAAAATACTGTATATGAAATGTACAATAAGAAGATGGACAGCAGAAAGGGAGAATATTAAAATACATGGAAGTATACGCAGTGTGTTGGGAAACAGGCAAATCAAATGAAACCTTGTTCACTAAATTTCTCCACATCTTCATAGTGCTTGATAGATGAAAGCAGGACAGAAACGGCAGTGTGTCAATAAGACCCAAAAAAATAACATATGAGCCTCATTCTTAGGGTGTAGGGGATGATTTTCTTACACTATTGTTCTATTGTCGTAGTAACTAAGACGTTTATTTTGACCTACATTAATAAAAACTTGAATCCAGGGTTGGCTCTTGCCTGGTACCAGCACAGGATCTGTCTTCTCGGAATTCAGTCATGGAAAAAAAAACAGGTCAGGGAAATGGCCGAATGGATTACAACAGTCTGTCTTCCAGGGGACTTTATCATTTTCCAATTAAAAATTCATTTTCTGTTGATAATAAGGAAATGAAATAAGGGTTTTAATCAGAATAACTAACAAGTGTAAACATTCTTTGATTGTTTTAGAATATTAAGTTGGCTTTTAAAAGTTTAATAATTGCTCAAAAGAAAACTAATTGAAGGCTGTTAATTCCGAGTGTACACGCTTCTGCAGGAGGCACAGCGCAGACAGGGGCGTCCAACAGTCTGGACTGTGGCAGTTTGAACCTCAGGCTCCATGCGTCGGTGATAACGCACGTTCAGAGTGCTGCTGTGGAAATTTGCCGGTCTGTGTTTTAGAAAAGCAATATTTTCTGCAGCCAGTTGCTCTGGCAACGTCTTCCAGAGTAAATATTCTTTTAACCTAGGCAGTCTGGCAACTTCCACTGTTTAGGTTCCCTAGGTGCAGAAAGGTGGCTGACTGACAGCATGCACCGCCAAAATGATGGAAAAAGATTACTCTTGTATTTCTATGTGTTTTTTGGCAATTAGATGACATTTTGACTAAATGTTGCAAAATGTTTGATTTGTGATTACATTTCTTTGGGTCGGAAAGGATCAATATCCTTAAATATTGCTTGTTGAAACATATTGGGAATATGTTTTAAAAATGCATTTATCTGTGACCTGCACACCAAGTATTAAAATAAAATGATGTCATGTTTATTATTAAGTTTTGATTGAGAGAAAATATCTGAAAAGTCCATGCTGATGAAAGACTTACTCTAAATATATCTTTTGGGTGATTTAATTGAAAGGGGAAGGTAAAAGGTAAAAGAAACTCATCAATGTCAAAAATATACTTTTAGGCTTTTTCCTGCTTTATGTTAATATACTCCTAGTACTTTAATAAAGTTGCCACTTAACATTAATTCATGCTGTTGTGTGACATTCATTAGGATGATCTACTAATGCTACTGGATGGAAAAGGAAATCCAACCATTTGGAAAAATCTTTTACACAGGCCTTGTATCATGCTGTTTTGTATACTGTATTAACCTTTTCCTTAAGAAGAAGGCAAATATGTCTGCGCATTTTTAAAAGAGCAGTTAAAACTCTGAATCCATTCAAATAAGCGGCTCTGTACGACTTGTGACTGACTCAGGGTGTGTTTGTGCAAGCAAGCTCGTGTTGATATGATTCATAACTTTGTCATTCAAGCATTCTTTGGCTATTACAAAACAATAAATTCAAAGTTACAAAGCGGCAAACGAGAGCCCGTACCCACTTTTTAAGTGCAAGTTGTGACTCTACATCTTGACAGGCTTACAAAGCGGCCTCTTAATATGACTAATGACTCAGAGGAATTAAAAGACAAGTGTTAAAGATACCTGGCTGCAGTTTTACATACTGTTCAACTGATTTTAATACTGCTTGTTTATATTATTTGTACAAAATTGACATTCATATTAAATTGACTGTATAAAGTTCCCATGACTTGAGCCATATAAGCATAATAAAAATAATGCTTGAATATTTCCAGTTATTGAAAAAGCTCCTTCACCCAACAATTTTAAACAATTTCTGCAAAATGTGTTCAATGTAGACATTTACATTTCCTTCTGTGGTTGATATATTCATTTTTTTAATTATATTTGTAATTCAACAGTGAGTTATAACATTTATTGTTTTTACTAGGACCTGACCCAAGCACAAAATGAAAACCCTCAAGATAATACACAACTGGTCACTAAATAGGGGTGGCGCAGTGGTAGCGCTGCTGCCTCACAGTAAGGAGGCCTGGGTTCACTTCCCGGGTCCTCCCTTCGTGGAGTTTACATGTTCTCTGTGTGGGTTTCCTCTCACAGTATAAAGGCATGCAGGTTAGGTGCATTGGCAATCCGAAATTGTCTCTACTGTGTGTGTGTGCGCGCCCTGTGGTGGGCTGGCACCCTACCTGGGGTTTGTTCCTGTGTTGGCTGGGATTGGCTCCAGCACACCCCGTGTAGTTAGCACACAGCACACACCGTGTAGTTAGGATATAGCGGGATGGATGGATGGTCACTAAGTATAAGATTCATTGTGTTTCCTTGCAATACCTGCTATCTGCTTTTCAGTCATGGAGGCATGGGCAGCCAAAGAACAGTATGTATCAGCAGCAGAGACTCTACTTTATCAGAGGATACTGAAACAGTTAGGAAAGGTCAATCAAACTAAAGCCGATGTCACATAATGTGACTTCTAGTCATTGGGCATTGCTGTTGCTGATCTCATCACCAGACCATGTCTATTTAAATGAATAAAAATCAAAATTTAGTGATTGAGTGCTGAACTTTCAGCACAGCCAATAGTGTGCTGCCTAATGGAGACGCTGCTGTACAAAGTGTTAACAGGTATGACAAGTTCAGCTCCAATGATTTGCCCTTTTTTTTCTTGTTTCCATTCAGCCATGGTGTGTAAAACATGAAAGATCCAACAGATGAGCTTCTCTTCTTAGTTTGTGAGGTCCAAAACACCCTCATTCTTTATTTCTTGTTGCTGCGTTATATGACATGCATACATGCCAGAGGATCATCTTCCAGACTCTTCGATAGTATGTGGTATCACCCTGGGATGAGAGGGGGCACTGTCACTAACGGTCTTGTCTTCTTTTTCCGTAAAGGCCACAAGAAACCTCCCCTTGAAAGCAATGGAGTCAGAGAAACCCCTCACACCCTTTCTGGTCCATTTGGTATACAAGGTAGACGTTCCCGGAAGGTGACATCTCACTTGGACCTGACAGTTGAACTAGTAGAGACAGTGCCAGACGAAAAGTCTTTAATAATGGCACCAGAGGGGTTCCTGAGGTGTCAAGTCAGCAGTTCATTGTAGCGCCATTGAGCGCATATTTTGATTTTGAACTTTTTTTGTTAGGATTAAACTGGGTTTGCCTGGTTGGCACCCCAACTCGCCCTGCTACAATATATTTGTACTTCTGGATGAACATTCATTGGTTACCAGCTCCCATGCACACACAGCTCCCTACAACCAAAGACAAAATCAAACCTTTGTCGGAGCGAGTGGTGGACTGGTTGAAGTCAGTTGTTGGCCATGTCACATATGTAACTAACTTCATGGGAGTGTGCCAATGACTAAATCCAACTGGCTAAGATTACGTAAATGAAGGTTATGTAATGTGACATGGCTTTAACATGAATATCTGTGGGCTGGAGAAAAGCTAGGGCACCCAGGAAAGCTTACGACAAACAAAAATGATGCCTAAAATGGCCAAAAGACAGCAGGGGGAATCACTTTGCCACATTGCCCTTCAAAACAAAGCAAGCTTGTATAATTTTTAAAAAATGTTTAAAATCTTATCGTAAGCTGTAAGGGCAGAAGACAGAAGCTAATCCTGGATGGGATACCAGTCCAGCACAGGACACATTCGGATGTACCAAACAACATATTACTCTTCAGGGTACAGGAGTCAACCAGAGTAACCAGGGGAAACTCATGTAGACATGGAAGAAATGAACTCTACATAGTGAGCGGCCAGTGCATTCTGGAGGTTTCTAGTAGTAGCCCTAAATGTTCTGCTTCTATTCAATTACATGTATTTAATTTCATTTTTTGTTTGGTTTTCATAGTGATTTTTTTTTCAGACAAAACTGTTTTCCTCAATGTTTAGCGCAGTAGTAGCGCTGCTGCCTCGCAGTTAGGAGACCTGGGTTCGCTTCCCGGGTCCACCCTGCGTGGAGTTTGCATGTTCTCCCCGTGTCTGCATGGGTTTCCTCCCACAGTCCAAAGACATGCAGGTTAGGTGGATTGGCGATTCTAAATTGGCCCTAGTGTGTGCTTGGTGTGTGGGTGTGTTAGTGTGTGTCCTGCGGTGGGTTGGCACCCTGCCCAGGATTGTTTCCTGCCTTGTGCCCTGTGTTGGCTGGGATTGGCTCCAGCAGACCCCCGTGACCCTGTGTTCGGATTCAGCGGGTTGGAAAATGGATGGATGGATGGATGGTTTATAATTAATCTTCTGGTTGTTATAAGCATTTCCAAAACAGCAAATGTAATTCTTTTATTCTCTTTATTTGCAACCTGCCTTAACCTTCGACTTGCCAGTGCTATTCAAATACACCCTTTTTTGTTTTTTTTTTCCTTCTTCTTAAACTCTGCTGTCGGCTTTGCTTGCCTCCATTATATCCTCATTCAATTTCTGGCTTAATTTCTAGCTTTTAATCCCGTTTTTATCTGTATTTATTTTACCTTGTTACTTTCTTTTCTGTCCCTTCTTTCCTTGCAGCCTCATGGGATTTCTGTACAGCCTTCATTACTCACATAAGTCATCTCTTCTTTCTCAATGTCTTCATTTTATCACCAAATGCTTGCTAAACCAATTAACATTACAGTAGACGATAAAGCAAATCATTGTATGCAAATAATGGGTAACTTAGACAATTATCTTAACAGAACAGTACATCAAAGAGGCAAGAATAAAAGAAAGGGATAAATTTAACAAACACTACTTGAAGAATGTCAGTTTCAAAGTGCAATATAAAAGCACACCAGCCAGAAATCTGAATACAAAGAAGTGCAAAGGAACAAGGCTCCAGAAAATGGCCACCCTAAAGCAGATCCAGTCAAGAGTAGCACAGAAAGTCCTGATATACTGAGATGACCAGATGATCTCCCACTTAGCCTGCCTCTTCCATTTCACAATGCCGGGCTTGATTGCTTTGTTCAGGATCAGACTGGATCAAGTTTCAGAAACTTTTGTTTTCCATTAACGCAAAGGCAATAAACAAACAGAAGTCTTGGGTAAAACTCCTTGACATATAAAGAAAAACATAAACATTGCAGAAAGCAGACTAGGGTGCAAGTATAAATGACAAATACTCCCACACAAGCAACTGAATCACATTCAGTTTTCCATTTAAAATTGTGCTAAAGCTAATAAATGAAAATCACTGCACACTACCATCCTTGTTACATTTTCTGAGATATGTATTAGTAGGAAATGCCAGACAGCGGGAATATACACATGGGTAGCCTACTTCTTCACAAATGTGCAACAACTTATCATGCATTTAATATGCTTAACATACAGTGGATTTCGAGGGTATTCAGAAAGACCAATCCATGAAATCCAAGGAAGTCCCTATAGTCCACCATGATTACTCTGTATTGAGGCATAGATGAGGACAGTTTACATTTTATTAAAATCATGGCAAAGTAGTGAAGAGATAAAGACAAATTATAAAATCTTCTGTGGATAATATAATGACATTTAACTGTAGGTAAGAATATGTCCAATCAACACTCTGACTTCATGGGTGACCACAAATGTGGGTGGAAGTAAGAGACAGTTTCCAACGTTCAAGGGTACTTAGTTCAATTTATTATGTTTTTCCAATGAAAACTACATTTTTTATCTGATGAAGACTCAAAAGCAAAAATGCTCCCAACCCTATAAGACCCTTCTAAGACTGAAAAATGATTGCTTAGACTCCTGTTTTTATGTTAAGTTTGTGTAACATGGTTAAAAAGTTTTGTTTAGGCTTATTGCAATGTAAGACTGTTAATTGTTGCTGCAGTGGCTGTGAATTATCACACATGCTCAACTTAAAGTAGAAAAGATAAAGAGTCTGGATGTGTTCCTGGCAGGAAGAGGAAAGAGGAGAATGTTATGTTTTTCTCTCACTAGTTCAGAAGAGCAATATTTCTCCAAAATTGTAAGTTTAAATATACAGTTATTCCTTTTGATTTGCAGGGTTTAAGGCCTGCAGGTCCCCTGCAAATTCAAAAATATGTTTTGGGCTCATGATTACAGTACAGTCTAAGTTTATTGCACTAAATAAAATGCAAAAAGTTAGAAGAAATGTGAGACAGAATGATCACTGCACAAGCAAATCACGTGTGTGAGGCTGGCTGCTGAGACAAAGTGCGTAGCTCAGCAGTTCTTTAGTGAACTGCAACTTTTTACAAAATTTAACTTATAATAAACTAGGGGGCTTGCCCCCTGCTCGCTTCGCTTGCCAACCCCCCCAGCCTGCTCTATGCGCCAGCCACTTCGCATCTCTTCCGCTCGCGTATGTGGATTTCACTTTCACCCAACAACAAATCTTTTAATTCTCACAGGTACACATTGGATCTTCATTGGGAAGAAACACTACTTTTCCCTGATGGCAACACGAATTAGACTATCTACAAATCTCCGACTTAAAGTTTAAAACCAAACAATATCTACATACTTCTGTCATATCCCCTATGTCCATATATTCAATCTCTTTTTGCTGTTCTGTTATTTCCATTTGTTAGCTCTAATGCGATCTTTACTATCAGTTTTTTGAGACTTTCGAATTTTACTACTTTCATAATCTCTAACCTGTTCTGCATGTGTATCGCGCCAATCTTTTTGAACCTCTTTACGACGTTCTACTTTGTCTTCTACTCTTTGTGTTTTATTTCCGCCCCTGCTTGGACCTGTTAGGTTTTCAGTTCATCTCTTGGCACAAAGTCTCGTCGTGCAGGACGTGAAATTATCTCTCTGAAAATGTCTCATCTTGACTTGTCTTGTCCCAAGATTTTTTTATATACAGTAATAGAGATTTGTGTGTATATTGATGGTAGTAAATGACAAAAATAATTCATGTTACAG
Source organism: Erpetoichthys calabaricus (assembly GCF_900747795.2). Classification (NCBI taxonomy): domain Eukaryota; kingdom Metazoa; phylum Chordata; class Cladistia; order Polypteriformes; family Polypteridae; genus Erpetoichthys; species Erpetoichthys calabaricus. Next base: position 161,944,702 of record NC_041396.2, on the reverse strand, counting down.
GTACAAAAGAAATCCAACAAAACACTAAGTTCCAAATGCAGTATAAAAATACAACATAGTCCACTTTCACAAATGCAGATAATGGTCATGTAGTTATGAAATGAAATTCCCTGTGAACAGCCTCCTGAAAGTTATCTAAAGTTTTGTCCTACTGTGATGCTGATGTAAGTGAAGATTTGTAGAGCTGGGAGCACTCACGGAAAAAGACGTCTTCCAACCCAGACGAAATCACACAAACAAGCGGCCACAGGACAAAATCATAAGTCCAGAGGAAACTGTAATCCTATGGGTGTAATTATAATCTAACTAGCAAAATACCCGCGCTTCGCAGCGGAGAAGTAGTGTGTTAAAGAGGTTATGTAAACATATATATACATAAACATATATACATATATATATATATACATATACACATCCACATATATATATACATATATCAACATATATATACACATACAGACACATATATACATATACATATTTGTATATCTACATATATATGCACATATATACATATACTTATTTGTATATCTACATATATATACACATATATACATATACATATTTGTATATCTACATATATATACACATATATACATATACATACATATCTATCTACATACATACACATATATCTATCTATCTATCTATCTATATATATATATACACATACATACATATCTATATATATATATATATATATATATATATATATATATATATATATATATATATATATATAGCTGATTACCCAGTGGATTCGCTCACTGAGTGCAAGAGAAAAAAATAAAATGTATGTATAAAATAAGTTTAATTGCCAAATTTATTTTTCCACAAATAAAGGGCACTTACAATAACATAGAAATCAATATAAACAACATTAACATCATTATCATATGAGAATATGAAGTAATATATAAGAAGCACATTGCATATAAATATAAATTATTAAACAGTAAAATGTTCTTCTATAATATGCTACCGTGGCTATTCGTTTGTCTGTCCAGGATTTTAAATCACCTGTAGCTCGCAAACCGTTTCACCTATTGACTTGAAATTTGGTACACATATACTACGTCACGTCTACTATTCGCTTTCCCACACATATGAACAAATATATATATATATATATATATATATATATATATATATATATATATATATATATATATATACACATACATATACAGACACATACACATATATACATATACATACATAGTGCGTTGCAACACGGGCTGCGATTGTTACATGGGAGGGAGAGGACAAATCACAGCTTCCCGCTTTCTAATCGGGCTTGTGATTGCTGCTTTGACGGATGCCCAGATCCCACAGTATTTCCCCTTAGGAGAGGCGTTAGGCAAGTGTAATTGAATAGCGTTGCTGCAAGTTATTGCTCTTTTTATCTTTATTTTATTTTATTGTAGAGTCAACTCACAGCTGCGCGCACCAGTGCGTGCGTGGCGGATGCGTACGGCTGACGTTTTCATTGTCTACCACCTCCGCTAATCATTCTTGAGGCAGATTGAAGACTTAAGTGCCAGCTTAACTGAAAAATTAAAGAAAACATACTAAGTTTTAAAAAAAATCAGTTTTAACGGGAAAAGATGCTGACGAAAGAAGAGAAGCAGCGGGACGCTAGGGTGAAGAGCTGCTCATTAAGCAGCAAGGTCATCAACCTCTGAGCAAACGAATGGTAAACGTACAGAGAAAGAGGATAAATACTATGAATGGTCATGTCAAGTATATTCACTCCACGTTATCGTGCAGTGCGCTGTTACTGGTATTTTGATAAAAGAATCTGAATAACATATAAGAAGCGTATAAATTATTAAACAGTAAAACATTAACATTTAAGAAGTAAAGATACATTGAGTACTACTGTAGTGCTTTCGGGTATAGTACATTTTTTGTTTGCCCATTACATGCATAAATGTATACATTTTTTGTTGTACCTACCCAAGAACACGCGACATGACCCAGCAGTTAAAAATTTATCGCTCCAGCAATTTTAACTCTGTTACAAAGTCATCTAATATGGTATTGCAAACGGCAGCGGGAGCGTTTCTATAAACTCAATTTAAACTTACTGTTTACACCGTGCTTTGAAGATGCATAGTATGCGACACGTGTTTCGCCGTAATTGTGGGCTCATTAGGAGTACACAGTCACTGCACTCCCTTACTGGAATCGATCCTCGGACGTAGAGGCGAAGCCCCTAACGTTGTGCTACGGCGTGTGGTTCGTTCATTTGACAGCATGTAGATCGGGGTAATTACATTGCAGGCATTCGTAGTGTGATTCACAATCTGATTGTATGGGTGGTTACCTACCAGGTAACGCTTGTGGTTGGTGAGCAAGTCGGCTAACTTCTGCCACGGTGCCCTCTTTCAGTTGCGAGAAGCAGATCATACAATGGTTGAAATAGTTTAATATATATAGCAAAATCACCGCGCTTCGCAGGGGCGAATATGGTATTGCAAACGGCAGCGTTTCTATAAACTTAATTTGAAGTTACGGTTTATACCGTGCTTTGTTTCATATTCTTTTCCTACTTTATCAATTGTGTAATGTGTTTTTTGAAGAGGTTTGATTCATGGAAGTGATCACTCCTGCTGCGTTCAGTCACTTCACGTGAGCCGCTCTCTTGTGTGATGTTGCGATGTCCACGGGTTTATTTAATGTTAGCTAAGACCCGGCAGTTAAAAGTTTCTCGCTACAGCAATTTTAACTCTGTTACAAAGTGATGCAAACTCTAGTTTATACCTCGTGTCTTCTCATTAAACTTGTATCTCGCGAATATGGCATTGCAAACGGCAGCGGGAGCGTTTCTATAAAGTTAATTTAAGGTTAGGTTTATACCGTGCTTTTTTATACCTCGTGTCTTCTCATTAAACTTGTATCTCGCGAATATGGTATTGCAAACGGCAGCGGGAGCGTTTCTATAAAGTTAATTTAGACTTACGGTTTACACCGTGCTTTTTTATACCTCGTGTCTTATGAAGATGCTTGTATGCGTCACTCACTCGCTTCTTATTGTTTCGCTGCCTTGTCAATTGTGTAATGAGTGTTTTCTTCAGCGCTCTTTGGGGCTCCTCCTTCTTTTCTACGTACTGAGTTCACAGTCAGTTCACGTGATTACGTGGGAGGCGTGATGACGCGACACGCAACTCAGTCTCCTACGGCCATCTTGCTGCCTTCCATTACAGTATATGGACAAAAAAGAGGTTCCAGTTATGACCATTACGCTTTGAATTTCGAAATGAAACCTGCCTAACTTTTGTAAGTAAGCTGTAAGGAATGAGCCTGCCAAATTTCAGCCTTCCACCTACACGGGAAGTTGGAGAAACAGTGATGAGTCAGTCAGTGAGTGAGTGAGTCAGTCAGTCAGTCAGTGAGGGCTTTGCCTTTTATTATTATAGATTCTTCAGTGAAATGTTGAAACAGAAGGACACCACCAAATATAAAACTGCTGGCTTTTTATGGCTTACTTTTAATACAAGTGCCAAATCTTGTATCACCCAGCAGTTCTTGTGCCAACCGCCAAAGCTGCCCAATGATGCAGTACTCCCAGGGTTCATTTAAGTAGCGCTTCTATGGAATTGTCTGTGGTTTTCCGCAGTAGGTTGAAAAACTCTCAAAATAATTTCCATTTAATTATTGATGTCAAAACCGCGAATAGGTGGATCTGCGAATTGTAAACCCGCGAATCACAAGGGCTTACCTACTTTGTCTTTTTAGTTACAACTACTTGTGTTCAGAGTAAGAAATGCATCATTGTAATTGGGAGTCCCATTAGTGCTCCTTTGTTGGCTGAACACTGAAATGTACTGAGGAACCTGAATATCTTTAATGAACTAATCACAATATACATGGATTTGCAAACTGCAAACAAACGCCACACCACCTTGTACTTCTGACCAGCTTCAAACAGAACGTGCAGCTTTCACAACACACATGGATTTCTGTGTTGTAGAGTAGAAGCTACCAACTCAGATGCCTTAGCTGTGCAATGTTCGCTTGGTTGAAATTTAATTATTTGGAACACTTCCATTGTTCTGTCTGAATTTTGTATAAGCAAATGCAAAATTCACAAATAGAGAACTTTGTTTTGTTTTCCTCTCTTTGTTCTTAAGGCTAAATGAAATACCACTACCTCCACCCTGCCACAGACCAGCTCTAGTTAGTTAGGAGCGCGGATGGAAGAAGCACATCATTTTGAGGGTAAAGCAAGATAAGGTGAAGGGAAGCAACTTTACAATGATCTTCTTCTGAACTTGTATTTCTGCCTGTTTTCACACAAACCTACCAATGACCATTGGGTAATTTTTACCAGAATAAAAAACAATACCCTGGGCAGTTAGTTGCATATGGAATTAGTCTTTTTAAAATTTGTTTACTTCAGCAGAAGTCCCCTAGTGCAGCAATTCTTTAACTCGTATAGCTTAATTTTTGTTCATTTGTGCAGTATTTGCAGACATCAAATCATGAATAATTTAACCTGTTTTGCAGTGCTTAATACAAAAGTCTGCACCAAAGCAAAATTCTTGTAGCCAAGGTCACCAGTGCCACTTACTTTTGCACAGAGGTGTAAGATGTTCACTGCTTAACCTTTACATTATCATTAAGTGGCTGCAGTGGGATTAACTTGAAGTGAAGATTATACAGGAGTTTTATTTATCTGTTATTGAGCATCATTAAGCTCTACACTTCCTGAAGCATTCCTCCATTTTTATTTGTCATCTTCATTCCATTTTTCACAACACAGGTTTATTATAAATGTGTGTTTATGTGTTCAGCCTCTTAAACAGTATAACCACAGAATTATGCTGGAGAAATAAAAGATAACTGTGTGGGACAAATTGTTGCCTACATACATCAATATAGATTAATCATGTCATTGTCTCCTGATTGTTATCCATTCCCATAAAGGTACATATATAATTTATAATTAGTTTGACAAATGCACCTCATGCGTGCTGATTAGCCGGACAATGACTGAGTTAAGACTACTTGGATCAGTCTGCATTCAGAAGTGAAACAAATAAAGCAAACTGTCACATCTTGCCAGCCAAGACCACCCACCATTTTGTGCCGATAGGGCTCAAGACGTTTGCTTAAAAACATATTCAACATGTCCACTGCAATCATCTTCCTCAACGAAGAAAGTAGAGTGATGAAAAGACAAATGTACTTAGCTCGGTGGAAGATACGTTAAAACCTCTATAAATTATTTACTTGTATTACTTGCGCTTTCTTTATGGTGCAATATATTAAAACAGTGTGCTAATGCAAAATAATATAATATAATGCTATTTTATGACGCAGCCTTAGGGGCTATATATATTATAATTAATGCAAATATGAAGAAATGTAGAGACAGTATAGCAGCATACACAGGACTGAATGACAAGGAATGACAAAGAACCATAGACATGTTGCATATTGTCTTTATTTGTTCTTTAAAATGGAAGAACACCATAATGAAAATACACAGAATATTACAATAAAGGTGATACAAGTATTGCAACATGCTGTTACCATTTTGTTTAGCTTTTATCATGAGATTTCCTTTTAAAGATAAAGCAAGCATAGATTCATTATGTGCTTTCTGGACCAAAAGTGATTTACATACAATTTAAAAAGAAACTACCGTTGTTTGAACTCAGATGTATATATATTTGATATTTTAGAAATCTTTTATAAGCTAGTTTGGAAATATACATGGACACCAAACCTCTGTTGTAATAGTTGATGATATAAATTAATTGAAAAGATATGTAAAAAAAATCTAAGGTGTGCAAGACATGGGTTTTTCACTACATAAAGTTCTGATTTTAGACCTAAAATATCTCAGGCCAATGTGCACAGAAAGTCAAAATCATTTTCACTTGCTATCAAAATCTGCAAAGAAGTCAACATTTTATATCCCATCATAATACTTTTCCCATGTAAATACTTACGGTATGCATAGGAAAGGTAAAATTGTTTTAAGGAATGTGTTGTTTTTTAGGTGTTAATAAGTTTGAAACTATAATACTTGAAATTGTGCAGTTTTCCTTTTATGTGCAATTTTTAAAAAGAAACCCATATTCTCACACTTCAACTCTCACACACATTTTAAATAAAATCTAGATATTGAATAATACTCATAAAATAAACTAATTTCATCAAACTGTTGAACATTTCTAATAGTTACACATCCATCATAGCTACAGGATATATTGTCCAAATAGCACATCCTCCTGTCCTTCTGTGTATCCACATGTCCTCAGATTTTTATTTTGGAGTAGGCAGTTGGATTCTGTGAATGAAAAAAAAAATCAATTATAATTTGGCATCCTTTTTTTCTGAAAAAAAAGCCAAGCATCTTTCCTTATAGTATTTGTATCTTGGAAAAAAACACCACATAGTTGTCTTATTCCAGAGAGTAGTGTGTTTGCCTTATTTTATAGCATTTCAAGGTATAGCATACCCCAAGTAAGCTCTTTTGTGTGCTTTAACTTAATTTTTTGCTTGCTGAAAGCATGAGCTATTTTATGCATCCATTTCCAAAATTTATGAGCTTCCATTAAGAAAAGTACACTCTTGAATTTATGTTTATCTGTAAACATAAAAAAATCATTAAAATGATAAAGTCGGTAAGTCTTTCCTTTGTGAGCTCAACATGTCCTTAACATGGAAAAATTTCACAGTAATTGTCAAAAAAAGCCAGGAAAACCTAGAACCATTAAAAAATGCTGTCAGGCATGCATACTGCTACTTTTAAGTCATGTTGGTGTTTTAATGTTGCTTTTCTACTAGAAATCAGAAACCAGACAGAGTTGGTTTCCCTAAGTCTGTATCCTGTTTTCTTTCCAGTTTATTACAATTGTCAGAGATTTCTTACTGTGTACAGCAATGGACGGTTAGTGAAAAATAAAAATATTTGATATAAGATGTAGCTGCTTCTCCTTACTGTGGTATATTACCATTGTTTTATAGTTTGTGGCAAACATTTTCCTTTGTGCCCTCCCCCACCATAACTTATCATCTATGGGGGAGGAATGAAAGCTTTAGTTTTGTCAGAACATTTGTTCACCCAGTTTTAGACAGATCTCGATGTTTTAGGATCCCCTAATATTGAAAACATCAATAACTCAATGATGGGTGTGTGTCTGTGTGTGTGTGTGTCTGTGTGTCATTGTTTCTTGAGGATGGTCTAAAGCTAAAAGAGCTGGACGGAAAAATATCAAACTCAAAACTTAAGCCTGTTATGAGATGACAATGTGTTAATTAGTATTTGAGCCAAATTGTGTAAGTGAAAGAGACAACCTACAGGGACTCTCAAATACTGTAATTCTGCAATTAAATATGAATTCAACATTAGAGCAGTTACTGAAATGGTATATAATAGTTCGGGTAACTTGGTTCCTTGGGTGCAAAGCTTACTGACACTCACGTCCGAATTTTTCTTTTTGCTCTTTTCAGTTACGAATGACTAACCGAATCTTCAAAATGTTTTTTTGCAGCTTATCAAGTACAGTATACCTAAATACAAATAATCATAACACAGCCCAATCAATGAGTCCTTAAAACAACAATAAGATCAATGATTTAAAAACATCTGAGGCTTATCTTTGAACAGTTTACATCCCAAGCCAATAGCGTTGACTCTGTCATTGCTTTTACATGCAAACACATAATCAGGTTAAGGTGAATAACCCGGTAAACAAAGAAAACTGGTTTCTTAATATTCAGCTTTTACATGCACAAGTAATCTTCTGGAGCCATCCTGGAGCCCTTCTGAGATCATTAAACTGCACCAAAACTTGTGAAACGTCATTATCAGCCACTGTGAATACAAAAATAAGTATGATGCCTGTGATCATTTTCTTATGTTTTATAATATGTTTAGTCAAACTGATGCTCTGTTTATAGTTTCTATTAGCTGGATTGCACACAGCAAATGCTTTTCTGCTTGGATTTGCAATTGAACCCTGAAACAGGCCCGATACATGTGCTCCATACCTTACACCAAGTGCTGCTGGTATTTTTACTTCAATAAGTATTGTGTTAGGTTACTTGTTACATTAAAAAGTAGTCAAATCAAGTAACACACTTTACTTTTAGCATGTTACCCTACTGCTCTCGAGATTGTCTTGCTGCACTTAGCACTGTACGTTGAGCTCATCAACATAAATGAATGTTTTCTGAAATATTGAAACAGATTATTTCAGCCAGGAGAAGGAATATTGTGATCACCCAAATATTTGCCTCTGAAAATGTATTTTGTGGATGCTTCTATATACATGTGATTGCTAAAAGAGTGTGTTAAGCAAATACATGCGCAGACTGACAGAGTGCAGTGGAAATGCGTAGACTACAAAATCCTTAACAGCAACCTGGTTTTGGATGTACATGGCCACATAACTGGATTTTTTGTGAAGAAATCTACCTCTGGTAATCAGGTTTCTCAGAGGTCAATAACCTGATCTCTCTAATCAGAATAAGGGTTTACAAGGCACTTTAGAAGTCAGATTTCTGCGAATAATCGGGTATCCAAATGTGGGAAAGAGAGAGAGATAGAGAGGCCTTTACATTGAATCAGGCTTGGTCTAATTGACGGGTACTTGTGCAAGATGTTTCATGTGAATTGTATAGGGTGGTCCAGATCTAATTATGCAATTACGCTATAACTTATTAAGTTTATTACATAGAGAATTCACAAAAAATTATTTTTGTTTCAGATAGATGGCAGCACCTGCCCTGCATTCCAAAATGGCAGGGAGACAGTTGTCAGTCGAACAGCGGGTGCTATGTGTTCATTTTTTCTCGATAACGGGCAGTGTTTCCGAGGTGCAACGCAGGATGTTGGAGGAATTTGGACCGCCTGCAGTGCATAGGAACACGATCTCCCAAATCAACGAAATGTTTGACTGGACTGGTAGCGCCAATCACCCGAAAAATCCAGGAACCATCGAGAAGTGTGCGAACTGATGACATGAAGAATTGTCTTCATGCTGAATTGGAATCGTCCCCGCATCTGTAGCCAGAAGACTCAGAGCCTGTATCCAACTGAATGGAGGACAAGTGGGACACCCTGGGATTGCCTAATTTCCAGCAACAATGCCATAGTGTGACAACCTGAGCTTGCAAAAATTTTACCCATAATGCATGCTAATTTTTCAATAGATCAGTGCCATGTTATATCATTTTCATCCAGGGCTTGCTTAACATGCTGAGACCTCTGTTTTTATTGTGTGTTTTTATATCTACCAAGATGAATTGGAGTGCAGGGAAAATTGCTCCAGAGTTTGAAATAACTGGGCAAAGCGAAGTAGGTGTGAAAACAGCTTAAGTCATAAAGACATTCCTAATTTCTCCCTTTATGTCTTATAACATATTTATGTTTTTTTGGTGAGGGATTTAAATCCTTTTGCCACAGCCTTCTTTATTAACAAAGCATTGACCTAGGAAAATCCTCTTTAATAAAATCCCTTTTTGCGCCCAGGTGTCCGTGTGTGTGTGTCTTCTGGTGAAGTGCGCATGCGCGGGGCACGGTGCGATGCGCGATATTACTGTCAGAGAAAGTTAGAGGCGTTTTACGGAAATACAAACCAGTATTACTGCGAGAGGAAATTAAAGGTACACAATACAGTGACGCATATTACAGCCACATACAAGCCAGTATTACTGTCAGAGGAGAGTAAAGGCATATTGCCGATGCACACGCCTGTATTACCACCAGAGAAAATTAAAGGTATATTACGGACGTACAAGTCAGTGGACGTACAAGACAGTATTACTATCACAGAAAATTAAAGACACACAATACATGGCGGCAGCCCACGAAGAACGGTCAGCTCAGCAAGTAAACATCAACAAAAGAAAGGCTGAAAGAAAGAAAAATATGACCAACAAAAAGAATGAGGTCAAAGTCCCTTGCCATTTAATATAGACTGTTCCTACTAATGTTTATGCACTACTGTTCTAGCGCCCGTTATTGTAACGGGCTAAATGACTAGTAAGTACATATTAAAGTTATACTTCATTAGATTATTCAGTGGTAATTAATATGTAACATATTGTTTAGTACTTTTTCACTATGTGGATATGTATCACTTTATGTTGCACTATTTCACATGATTTACGGCACTGAACATGACCTGTGTGTAAGTTTGCTTGCTTACACGTATAAAATGCATGTTTCGCATCATAAAGTTCCCCTTGGGATTAATAACATGTATTAAATCTAAACTAAACCAATAACTAAAGATCTCTGCTGAGAGGCAGCAGTATTCTGTTTATGTGCAAATAACCCTTTGAAGAAACAAAATGTATGTTAGTATTAAAGGCTAACAATCAGAAACTAAGCAGAACTAGGGAAGCCTGTTACCTGTTTTTTTTATATGATTTCTCATATAAACTTAAACTGCACAACACTTTTAAACATTTGTTATAATTGCTTCAATGTGTCTTGAAAACATAGATATGATGATCATAAATATGATGGTAATAAATCAATTTGAATAAAAAAACATAAAAGAAATTGACAGAAACAGGAATGAAATAGCACAAAAAAATATAACCGAAAACTGTACAATAAACACTAAAAAACGCAATTAACAGCAGGATTATTCATTATTTCTGTCTATCTAGTGTGTAGGTACTGTCTATCTGTGTACAAGGAATATGTCCTTTAGAGCTCTTAATTCTAGTGCAAACACACCTGAGTCTCGGAACATAAGAAAACTTGTACTCTATACAACTAAAACCATTCGTGATAGATTCAATAAAGCCATTTTAATTTGACGTTTGCATATGCATACATATGTGCATGTACTGTACATATGTTGTTTAACATGAAATAATACTAAAACACGTGCACATACACATCACACTCAGTATACAGCCGTACACTCTAAATGCCATATAATGTCAGAATTCCAATTCTTTAAAGATCTAAAATGGCTGTCATAACAAGCGATCACAGGAATAAAATATAGAAAAATGAACAACAACAACAACAAAAAAAACAAAATTCTGTTGTTGATATTTTGGAAATATTGTGTTCCACCCCTTATATTTAAACACATAAAACATTGCTAAGTAGCATGACTGTAAAAGTCAGAATTGATATTTCATAAATTTGGCTTCATTTTTAAGACTTAAAGACTAACAGCTTTAACTAGTCACTTCTTTTCAATGAAGTTTACCATATCTTGATTATTTTTTTAAACTTTGCCAGTCTGTAACCTCAATATTCAATACAAGCCAGGAGCCAAACTTTAGTGGCACACCAGTCTACTGCAGACCACACTGGATGCCTCAGACGACTGTTTCCAAAACTGAATTCTTTATATTGTGAAAATAAACTCACACTGGAATCACAGTCCAGTGCATTGCTAGTCACTCTTCTAAAATGTTGCACTAAAAATGAGCTTAATTTAAAACTTGGTAGAAAGAATAGTTCAACCTTTGTCAAAAGCATCTTGATGTCTGATATTATTCAAGTATAAATGAATTATGTTTTTATAGATCATAGCTTCCAATTGGAAAGTATATGGGCAACATAACCTCCTTTTCCAAAAGGTGCAGGAGGGGTTCAATATACTTTAGTAAGAAAACCAAGTGGATAACTCATTAATGTTTAACTTCATTTTGACTGTTAATTTTCCACTTTTCAAGTACTTCCTTGATTAATGTGTATCTTTGGGGGGCTCCAGACCCACAGCAACACCTCACTGTGATTGTTACTGTTCTCTTATCTTTAGTCAAGTTAGAGGTTTTTGTCTTCTTTTTTGTACTTTTGTGTGTGTTTGGTCTGGTTGTTATTGTTTAATATATTTCTTGAGCGTCTGTAAAAAGCAAAATTTCCCATTTGGGACAATAAAGTTGTATCTCTCTTTGATTTTCATGTAGGGCACAGTGCTTATTGCAGTCTCCCTTGGGTCTGCATGGGTTTCCTACAGGTTATTCTGATTTTATTTTTCTAAAGATAGGCATTTTAAGCTGATTGGGGGCTCAACATTTGCCCAATGTTGTTGTGTGCCCAGAATCTAACTGGCACCCACTCCATAGCTGACTTCTGTCCTGTAAGAATAAGCTTTGGTTTTTTCTGACCCTGAAATTTAAGAGGGCAACTCCATAAGTTTATTTGATGAGTTTTATGTCACCTTAACCAACTTTATAAATAATAAATCTCCAGTGGTATGGGAAAGTGGTCTGATGTGAACATGTACATACTCAGCTGCAACAACGATGTTTGCAAGCCTTGCAAAATCCTAGTCACTGAACTGTAAATAATAAATTATGAATGATAAATAAAACGTTTATTTAACATCAAATGTATTTTTGTTTGCTCTCTTAATTAATTATTGATTACAGTTGACTTTATCTATATTTAGTAATAATTAGCTTTAAAATCAGATGACAGTGTAAGAGAAATGTTCGGCACCCCTGTCTTTATTACTTTTTCAGTTTAGCATATATGTGGTAAAGGTACTTGTACATTTTGTGCTTAATATGTAATAATTATTTATACATAAAAAGTTGGTCAATCCCACTTTTGCAGTCAAAGCACTGTTACCCACTATTTATGCAAAAAATTATACTCTGAATACTGTAAATGATAAATAAGATTCAGTTTTCTTAAGACAAATGACAAACTGGGAAAGTGTTAGTCAGACCAGGGGTCTGTTAAAAGGGCATACGAGAATGGTGACTTTCTGAGACAGGCACAAAAAGAAATGATGTACTGATGTAGAAGTGAAGAGAATCAAGAGGGATGAAACATGAGGATGCAAGAGTTACCTGCTTATATTTCTCATTACACAATTGTGCCAGTGGCTTGGAAGAATGTTGACAATTGTGTGAAAATTTAAAAAAATGCAAAGGCTGCAGACAAAGGTTAAAAGTGCAAAAGAAGACCAAAGAAAGTACAGAAAAATATGAAAGGATCTCCAAGGAGCCCAAGGTACTGTTCCAAATAGCAATATTAAAAGAGCCAGGGAAGAGGGTTCAAATCAGGCAATGTTCAGGCGAGAGTTGCCTTCTATGGAGATCAAATAGTCCCAAAGACAGCAACTAATAAAATAACTGGGCAATCAGGAAGTGCTCAGGCAAGGTGAGGTCCTGATGTGGCTGGAGGAGGTAGACTTGTGGCCAGAAGCAAAAGAGAACAATTGCTGCTAGATCGGGAGATGTTACAATACATAGACCCCACAGTACTTAATGTTTACTTTGAAAAAATTTTTGAAGGGCATCCACTTGGGAGCTTACTAATGAAATGGGATAGCCATAGTCCAGCACTTCTTGTCTTATATTTCATAAATATTTATTTTACTAGTTGCTTTATGAATAACTTTTTCCAGAGACCACCATAGGAGAGGAGCAGTTTGGTTTTATGCTAAGGATAGGAACAACTGATGCAGTCTTTGCATTGAGACAGCTCATAGAGAAACATCAAGAACATCAGAAAGGTTTGCAAATGGTATTTATTGATTTGGGGAAAGCTTATGATAGAGTGCCATGTCAAGAAGTCTGGAGGTGCATGAGAGAATAATGAGCACCAGAGGAATATGAGAGTATTGTCCAGGAAATGTATGATGGAGTGAGAACTCGGGTTAAAAGCAGTTTTGTGGTAACAGACCAAATCCAAATTAGAGGGGATCTTATTCAATTCCTTACATCCATCTTTGATCTGGATATAGATGTACTGAGTTATGGGATAAGAGACTAATCCCCCAGTGCATGCTTTTTGGTAATGACATTGTGTTGTGTAGCACCAGAAAAAATAAGGTGAAGAGGAAGTTGGAATATTGGAGATTGGCTTTGGAAGATAGAGGACTGACGATGAGTAGGAAGAAAGAAGAATATGTGAGATTTAATGATGATCAGGTCTCAGACGTTAGTCTGCAGGGACAGCTATTGAAAAGAGTGGATAAATTTAAATATCTAGGATCAGTCGTAGCCCAAGATGGAAACCAGATGCAGAAATAACCTGTACAGTGCAGTGTGGATGGAGCTGTTTTAACAATGTATCAGGAGTATTGTGCAATCAAAGAATTAAGGCAAAGGTTAATGGTAAGGTTCTAAAGACAATGGTAAGACCAACAATGATGTATGGAGCTGAGACATGGGCAGTAAAGGGAGTGCAGGGGAAGAAGTTGGATTTTGCAGAAATGTGAATGTTGAGATGGAATGTATAGAATTACTAAAAAGGACCAAATAAGAAATGAGACCATTAAAGGCACAAAAAAGTGGGAGAGAGATCTAAGAAAGTACAGGAAGGTAGGCTGAAGTGGTATGGACCTGTGAGAAGAAGAGACCATGAATATGTTGGCAAAGGAGTTGTGGGAAGGAAAGTACAGGGGAAGACAAAACAGGGGAGACCAAAGCAATGGTGGATGAATAAAGTAAAATAAGATCTGAAGGAAAAGGACTTGACTGGTAATGAGATGTTTGGAGAAGACTGATCAAGGAAATTGACTTCACATAGAAGTGTGAAAAGATGAAGAGGAAAAAGAACAACAACATAGAAGCGGGAAGAAAAAGAACAAGAAGTTCATAAACAGAAAATACAGGATTTAGAATTACAATCCCAATATTAAAATTGTAGGAAGGACTGCCCACAGGAGCTTCGCAAGTAATACGCGAAAGCCAACTCCACATTAGCTGTCAGTAGCAACTCATGTAAAAATATGATACAGATAATTATTGAAGTATTTATCTAAGTCCATCCACCTGCAGTTATCACACTGGTCCTGCTTCAGCATTACTATTTGCTCCTGCACCCTTTATGAATTTTAGGTAACACACGCTAGTTAAATCAAATGTAATATTTAGGTTTTAGGATATGCATAGAGTGTACAGATATACTTTGGGGCTCCACTGATTTCAAGTATAGTATAATTCTTTTAAGCTAATCTATTATGGATTACTCTTTATACATAACCAGGTTTTCAGGAAAACTGTTCACCTTGCAATTCTGTGTCATGGGATATGTGGATGAATAAGTGGGTGGTGAAAAATAAGCAAAGGAACAGACAAAATATTGCTAACAGTTTTTAAATTATACATTAATGGCCATAATTATACTTAATGATCAATTACGTTCTTAAACAGCCTGTTCTCAGTCTAGAGCCTTTAAGTCTGCTGATCATTTGGTGAATTGACTGACTGACTGACGGATATTTTATTCTGCACTCTTTTGCTGAAAATTAATTTTTTCCATGGAATGAAACACAAAGGTTTGCTTTTCATTCTTGAAAGGGATCAGCCTCACAATCCATCCACATGTTTCCTTATTCACACAAGCTGTTTCAGATAAAACCTCCTGTGACCATGAAGTTGTCGTACACCAGAACACCTGTGTGTAAGCCCCTTCCATTGCACTAAAGTGAAGGCTAATGGCTGTTGCACAAATAATTAGGCCAGCCAAACAAAAGTAACATAAGCAGCAGGATTTACAGAGAAGAGTGGATGAGGTAAAGATTTTAGATGAAGCCACTGATCCAGGAACTTGCAGTAAACTGGTAAAGAAGGATATCTCTAAAATGGAATTTAAGGCTTAGTCTGCTCTGTATTTCTAACCAGGATCCTGGAGATTTAAAAAAATAAACTACTTGAATAGTCTGCGGTTCATCCTGATGGTTTAGTATTCTTAATCTTAGAAGCACTTCTTTCATACATTTGAAAATAAGCATAAAATCAATTTGGGGAAGAGCAAAACTGCAAGCTGAACAACTCATAGAGGCATGTTCCGCTTATTAACAAGACAGTCTGTTATCTTGGGTGGTGAGACAGCAAAGGTTGGTGTTATAGATCTTCCAGATTAGAAATCATTACAGTGACCTGCACAACATAAAATCAGTCTGATACCATCCATAATGTCTGCTGCATGCATAATGACAGTTTACGTTTTTTGCTTTCCAAAACTTTATTACTCTTTATATGTAACACATATTGTTCAGTATTTTACTGTTCATTTTTCAGTCTACACAATATTTGTGGTAATGTACATGCGACATATAGCTCCATCATGTCCTGTAATATGAACAGCAATATCAAAAGCTATATGAAATTGCTCAATATAACAAAAGAATTTTCATCTGTTTGGAAGACTGAGAGGCCTAAAGAATCCAGCACACATATTTATATTTAACTAATATTATTTTTCTCCAACCAGTTTCCTAAGATTAGTCATTTGGCTTTATTCAAGAAAACAGTATGGTATTACAAAAAACACCTTGCACGGTATTTGTTTACACTGTACTGTACATATTTCTAAAAAAAAAAATTAAATAAAGTGCAAAGCAACATTTAATAGAAAACAGACCGACAGCAAGTACCAGTCCTTGTCATTTTCTAGTAGCAATGTCTTTAATTTCCATCCGGTTTTCTAGTCTCTGAAGCTACTGAAGATGTCCCAATATCTGGAGACACTCATATCTTATCCTGATGCAATCTACCAATTACAAATCTATTCCCTTTGTAGGTTCTGTCCTTACTACAGTTTAATGTCAGGACACTAAAGGACAAGCAAGTCAGTAAAGGATGTAAGAAAGATGCCTTGAAGATTCAGCAGGAAGTTGGAATGCCTTTTGGCAAACAGTGGACAACAAATGGTGTGGTATAATAAAAAGATTCAGGAGTGCAGTGGTCTCTGGCCCTACTAGAGAGCCTTATTGACCTCAAGACTTCATACACTCAGCCTAAGCTTTGAAGTAATTGTAGGCATGAACTATTGTGACTTTAGCAAAGCATTAAAAGACGCCTCAATTGAAATTCCATTGAGCTCAAATTCTGGAGATGATTTTGGGATGGAACCACCTAGTGAGAGAAAGGCTAGGGTTGTAGAGAGAGAGAAAGAAGAGTAAATGATGGAGTGTCATTAGCAGTATGTGGTAGTTCAGTAGAACAAGCCACCCCACCTAGTAGGCAGGGACTTGCACCAATTGAGGTAGGCCCTAGGAGTGTAAAAGGAGGGTTGCTTTGTCCTTTTTTGTACTTTATGTATTCCCATACATTTATTTATTTACTTAATACATCACATTTTGTAGTATGTTCTGTTTTTTATGACATCATTCTCAGTTAAAGTGTTGCTATGAAAGCCCCCCAATAAACTATACTGCTCAAAACAATTAAAGGAACACTTTAAAAACACATCAGATCTCAATGGGAAAAAAATAATGCTTGATATCTATACTGATATGGACTGGGTAATGTGTTAGGAATGAAAGGATGCCACATTGTTTGATGGAAATGAAAATGATCAACCTACAGAGGGCTGAATTCAAAGACTCTCCGAAAATCAAAGTGAAAAAATAATGCGACAGGCTAGTCCATTTTGCCGAAATTTCATTGCAGCAACTCAAAATCGTACTCAGTGGTTTGTATGGCCCCCACATACTTGTATGCATGCCTGACGTCGGGGCATGCTCCTAAAGAGACAACGGATGGTGTCCTGGGGGATCTCCTCCCAGATCTGGACCATGGCATCACTGAGCTCCTGGACAGTCTGAGGTGCAACCTGGCGTTGTCAGATGGACCGAAACATAATGTTCCAGAGGTGTTCTATTGAATTTAGGTCAGGCGAGTGTGGGGGCCAGTCAATGGTATCAATTCCTTCATCCTCCAGGAACTGCCTGCATACTATTGCAACATTAGGCCAGGCATTGCTGTGCACCAGGAGGAACCCAGGACCCACTGCACCAGCATAGGGTCTGACAATGGGTCCAAGGATTTCATCCGGATACCTAATGGCAGTCAAGGTGCCGTTGTCTAGCCTGTAGAGGTCTGTGCGTCCCTCCATGGATATGCCTCCTCAGACCATCACTGACCCACCATCAAACCGGTCATGCTGAATGATGTTACAGGCAGCATAATGTTATCCATGGCTTCTCCAGACCCTTTCATGTCTGTCACATGTGCTCAGGGTGAACCTGCACTCATCTGTGAAAAGCACAGGGCACTAGTAGTGGACCTGTCAATTCTGGTTTTCTATGGCAAATGCCAATCGAGCTCCATGGTGCCGGGCAGTAAGCACAGGGCCCACTAAAGGACATCGGGCCATCAGGCCACCATCATGAAGTCTGTTTCTGATTGTTTGGTCAGAGACATTCACACCAGTGGCCTAGACATACATAAAAATATATTATTATATTATATATTCATTTAAATCATCTTCTGTGCACTCATCTGTGAAATAAATTAATGGGAATAAAAATGGACAGAATTTTGTAATAAGTAAGTACCAGTTCTCATCAGAAATGAGAAACACATGGCTCTATGAGACCAGGACAACCAAGTCCATCCAACCATCGATTATCCAACCCGCTATATCTTAACTGCAGGGTCACGGGGGTCTGCTGGAGCCAATCCCAGCCAACACAGGGCGCAAGGCAGAAAACAAACCTCGGGCAGGGCGCACACACACACCAAGCACACGCTAGGAACAATTTCGGATTGCCAATGCACCCAACCTGCATGTCTTTGGATTGTGGGAGGAAACCGGAGTACCCGGAGGAAACCCACGCAGACATGGGGGAACATGCAAACTCCACGCAGGGAGGACCCGGGAAGTGAACCCAGGTCTCCAAACTGCGAGGCAGCAGCGCTACCACTGCAGACAACCAAGTCCCAATGTAAATTCACTCTCTATAAAGCTATGTTGCATTATGTGACTTTCAAGTGATTTTCAGTCATAGCCTTCATTTACATAATCTTAGCAAGTCTACAACTGTCTGCAGCTTCTCCTGTGAAGCCATTTACCTAATGTGACATACCCAGCCACTCACTCCAACTAGTCTGCACTTCACTCCAATGAAATCAAACAGTTTTGATTTTGTCTTTACTTATAGGGGCAGCTCTGTGTGCATGAGAGCTAACAAACAATGAATGCTCATCTGGAAGAACAATGCATACATTGTAGCAATGAGGAATAAGGAACGCTGGTGTTTTGAACCTCACAAATAGAATAAAGGCTCATCTTCCTCATGTTTGGTAAAATAAAACAACAGAAAAAGAAAAAAGGGTCAAGACTGTTAACCTCTTAACCCATCATTCACCACTCTCTCCGTCAGGCAGCACATTATTAGCTGTCACAAAAAGTAGTGAGCACGACTGTGCTGAAAAGTCAGCACTAAGTCAGTAAAATAGACATGGAGAGAGATTTTCACTCATTGGAATTGACATGGTCCCGTGACGAGATCAGCAACTGTGGCCAGAAAATCTACTTTTTGTATCTCAGATGTTGTAAGTTGCCTTGGATAAAAGTGTCAGCCAAATACAGAAATGTAATGTAAAGCTTAAGGCCAGAAGTGCAGTCTTGCCCACTGAGCTACTGTGTGACCCAGAGCAAATCAATTAACCTGCCTGTGTTTCAAATGGAGAAGTATGTAAACAGTGGAGCACTACATGTAAACCTCTGCGTTTAATGGGAAAATCAAGGTTTGAAGTTTTTTTTTTTTTTTGGTTCCATCATGTTAGTCTCTATTTACCCATTGGTGGTGAGTTTACAGAAAGCCCCAACTTATACTGAAAAGTTCTAAAAGCTCAGTTTCTTGAGAGAGCACTTTAAAACAGGAATTGTAAGAATTCTCTTGCTTAACTTGTGCTGCTCAAACATTCTCATTTCACAGTAGATCCATCCTGATTTTTAAATGCAAATAAAGAAAACTATTAAAGTAAATAATTTCTTTGTTTGTCATACTGGAAAGTAGGAAATCAATGTTTCTTCATAACCAGCTTCACATATCTAGGTATGAACACATTTCTAAATTTTAAAGTCTATAACCAGTTTCCACATACAGAATCTTTTAAAAGAGGTCATCAGCAGTTTTGATTTTTGGGTGTTACTGAAACCTTGAGGAAGTCTATGTGAACATAAGAATATGAAAAGTGCACACATAAACTAATCTGCCAGGAATTCAAACACTGAGCGGACAGCAGAGACCCCCAGTGCCATTCCAAATGCCCCTGCTACATAATATGGTAAGAAACTGAAGTATCAGTGTTACTAACCTCCCTGTCAATTATGCAGCTCTTTGGCTGCTTCTTACACATGAGCCTGATTTGGACATAGCTGACTTGTTTTAGATTACTGCTGTTTGCCTGCCATATCATTTGAAACAAATTTTAACATGGCACATTTTCTGCGCCAAAGCATAAGGCAATAGTGAGTCACGCTTAGTCATTTTTCATTAGATTTGCCAGTGAACCTTAAGCGTTTACTTTAATCATCACTCCGGTGTGCAGATCATTATGTAAATAGATACTTGTTTAATAGCACAGTCTTCCATTTCAAACCGTTTTCTGCTGGTCTTGAATATTAATTCACTTTGTTTATGGCGTTCTTGCAATAGGGTTAGTTTCAAGCATGATTTTTATGTCTTTCTTCTGTTTTGCAACTCATACCATAGTACATAAAAAGGTCATTTCAGTTAAATATTGGTGAATTCAGATAATCTGTGGGTAGCTAAATGCATCACATAATGTAATGCATTACATACAGTAAAACAAAAAACTCTCAGAGCTTTTAAACTGACGAAGGCAAACAAAAGAAACCCGATAGTTTATTGATAAAGCAAGCAAGTTTTGGTGGCAGTAAGAGGTTTGTTATAGGCTGTAAAACTGAAAGGGTAAACATTTCAACAGGACTTGGCGAGCACTTTCATTTCAAGCATTAATGCTGCCCAAAGAGCTACTCAGCTTTATCAAAAATCCATTTGACCATCCCAACGTATTTATTTTCAAAAGTGTTTCATTGCTGGATGAAGTAGACTAATTAACTGTACCTGTCTTTATCCGTACAGTATGAGCCATATTGACATGGATTACCAGGATGAAAAATCTACACAGTCGACATTTTATAGCTGTATTCTGACTTATGATGAAACGCAACAGTTTGAGTGTGTATATTTTGGTGGGCTCACTATTAAATGAAAAAAAAAATTGAATGTACATATTTAATCTTTTAGGTACAAAGAGGTGTCAATTGAAAACATCTTACAATAATAAAAATATTTTGCAAAACAAAAAAAATTGGCATTTGAAGATAACTACATATTTTGATGAAAGTGTTATTGTGACATATCTTAAAAAAAAGAAATATTTAAAAACATTAAGTGCAATGTAATTGTGATTTGTTTGTAAATGTTAATAACAAAATGATAATGTGTTACTATTGTGTTATTTCATTCTTTTTCTTGGTCCCTATAATAAAATTACCAAATTAATTATCATTGTTTGTATCCCTAGAAAATTATGAATCTATTAGAAAACCAGAAGCTTCTTAATTTGGAAGTCAAAACAAGTAACTGTTAATGTCACATTTGCCTAATGTCATTTTAATTCATCAGCTTCAGTGGAATAATGCATGAATGCATGGTGTGTTTTAATGCATAAGCAGCTAGGTGTTTGGCAATGTTATTCACATTTTTTAGCAAAAATATTTTAGCACCTAAGACATAAAAATAAAGTAGATGTTTATCTCAAAATGTGGTGAAAATTCAGTAGGACGCTGTAGTTAGCATGCAAGTGAATGTTCAACATTGATTAGAATTAAACCGAAGTTTGGATCTGAGTTAACAACCTCTATTACTGTGTATTGAAATTAATAAGTTTAAAAAATGAATTAATAATTTGGTTGATTAAAGTGAACAAGTAAGAAAATTACTTATTTCACTGTTATCGAATCAAATTTGAAACTACTGGCAGCTTCTGACTCACTGTTGGTTAAACTGAACAGAAGGACACGTGTGAAGTAAGCTGCTTAATGACTGGTAAAAGTAAAATATGTATTCCTGGAAGTTTTTAATTTATGTGAAATTTTATATTGTACTGTACATAATATCAAGGAATCCACTAATACAATTTTTTTATATTTTTCTACAATATTAATAGATAGCATATACTGTAGGTTACATCACAGCATTCCTAAGCAAACTTCAAACATGATAATCAAAAATATCAATACTATCTGTTACCTAAAGTCTATTATAAATACAGTGTAACAATTTATCATCCACATATCCACAGATTTGAAATCCCAGCCATTAACACTGTACCATGTTTATAGAAAACATGATATTCATGTAATGTGTCACAGTGGCACTGGGATTAAAGCAGGAACGAGCCCCAGATGGAACAATGGAATGTCAAAGGGCTCACTCAAATGGGACAGTGGTTTGTAAGAGGGCTCACTCAGAGTAGAGAGTGATCTGTCAGTGGGCTCACTCAGAAGGGACAGTCGTCTGTTAGAGGGCTCACTCAGATGGGACAGTGGTCTATCACAGGGCTAACTCAGAGAAGAGAGTGGTCTATCAGTGGGCTCACTCAGAAGGGACGGTGGTCTGTCAGAGGGCTCACTCATGCACAAAGCCACAAGTTAAAATCACCAGTTAACCTAACACACCTGTCATTGGAAATGTGGAAGGCAAATCCATGCAGACACAAGGAGATCATACAAACTGTACATGAACAACATTTGAAACTATGGTGTCAGAAGTGTGGGGCAGCAGTGCTAAACCGCTCTGCCATGACTCCTCCATATTTACAGTGTAGCACATTAGACTGGATCCAAATTTAGGTTACTATGGATAAAGGCACCAAGAAATAAAAATATTTATATATATGAATAAAATATATAAATTATTCCAAATGTAGCCTAGTGGGTCAGATTTGAACCCCCAAAACACAACAAAATATATTTTATGGCAGTTCCCTAATCACACTAATTATGATTTATGAGCTTTCTCACCCCATACTCACGTACTGCACAGCCCACCACCCCCTAAAGTCCCACATTCAAGATTGTTTTTTCTTGTTTATTGATTAGTTGACTCTTTTTTGTAATTTCACAATTTGTGGTCAGTTTTACATTTGCTAAATATTTAAAGATGCAAAAAATACATTACGTATATTTCTTTTCACATTTTTGATTAATTTTGACCCTGATATTTTATTTCAGTTTTAATGATGGTGAATTTGTGAAATATGTAAAATGAGTTTATTTCAAAAACATACAGTGTAATAACAAGTACAATTGATCTCTAACCATCATTCTTCATCAGTAGAAACATAATGTTTAGATTTTAATGATTTTAGGAATTATTATGTGTGAAATAAAGAATTGTCATGCATATGCAAATAGGGTGCATCCTCAGGACTGCCGGGACAAGAGGGGGCACTGTGGCTGATGAGGAAACTTTTCTTTTCACAGTTCAGAGGGACATCAGTCAGATGTCGAGTGACCTCGCGTCTGGTCTCCTTCAAGTAAGTCCCGTCCTCCCTTCCAGGCAGCAGTGGCATAAAAGCCAACGGGCACTGGAAGGAGTCAGCCATTTTTGCCACTCAGGAGCTCAACTTCCTTTTGCTTTCCTAGCAGTCACAAATGTTCTTAATTTTAATCTTTTGCCATAGCTATCTTCTGGCATTACACAGGTGCCTGCTGGATTCCCAACACTTCCTTTTTGGCTCTCAAAATTTATTCTTGTGATAGTATATATTTTATTCAGATACAAACTTGGTAAAGATAAAATATCAAGGGTAAACAGTTAAAGGAAAAAATGTTTTTAAAGGATTAGCATGGCTCTTCATGCCACCAAAGATTTGCCATGAGTATGAGTGTGTGTGCTATGTCTCCATCATTCCAACAGGTAGAGCATCCAAAACATTAACACTGTTTTAATAAATCCCATACCAAATGGTGAATATCAGAGACATATGCACTGCAAACATTAATGCTGTGTTCTGCGTTGAATACTTTTGAGATTTCAACCTGTCTTAGACAAGTGGCACAGCTAGTAATTCTATAATGTTGCACACCTCATCTGTGAATGTAACATAATTATTTTTAAAAACCTTGCTAAGGATGCACATTACTCCCTATGTAGTATGGGATTTATAAGCTGCATATGAGCTCTGTGAACTCACTCTTGTAAAACGGGTGCGCCTCTCCACTGGTGACATCAGTTGTTCAGTTTAATGGTTGCAGCACCTCCTGCTATGTGTGGACACCCAGCTAGAGAATGGTAATGTCCCTTGTGTGTATGCCAAGGAGCAGCAGCCCAGAAGGGAAGCCAATGCTTAAACGATGAGCAAACACTGAGAGTTTTGTAGGGCTCTTTTATTTATTTTGAAGTTTATCTTTAATCTTTATCTTTTTCTATTGTTTCTATGCTATTATCAGAACATTTTTTAAAGTTATAACATTCTATTTTGTGACTTAAATTAAAAATGAAGATAAAATATTAAAAATGCGGTCTTTTATTTGTTTAATCACTAAACGTTTTAGGAAATTCCACATGCTCCTTGACCTATGTGCTTATCTATTGATGTTTCTTCCCATTGACTATGCATTCAGAAGAATCAAAATGAAAATACCAGTTCTCTGAAATATTATAGGAATTATAAGAATAGGAATATTATAGAGAAAACGACCCACCTTTACACTACCAATTAGTTGCAACTTGTTTTGTTGTACAGAAAGACCAGACTGTAAGTTTTTGACTTTTGTTCTGTTTTTGTGCAGATTTGGGGGTCAAAGGGATTTCCTTGCACATTGTGTTATATGCAAAAATGAAACACCTCAGATTTGTACTAGTCGACATTCAATCAACTGGGCCAAAAATCAAAATGAATAATCCAAAGCCGGATAAATGACCATACAGTATATGTACAAAGGGAATTAAAAGTATTGGACAGCTGTGCTCTTATCTGGCCAGAGGAAGGAGCTAAACAACAAAAGAATTTAAGAAGCCCCAGTTGATGCATGGGAAAGCCATTGGCCGACCATTGTGGCTGCCCTTCTGCTGAGCAAATAGTTCAAACTGTTCATTCCCATCTTCTATTCTCTCCCTGGTACATTGTTTGTGTCCTTGCATTTCATTCTGTGAGGAAGATTGCTCTCTGGGCCTGTGAGCAAACAGTCCAGAAAAGAGCCAACTATCTTGTGCAGTTCCCTGGAGAACTAGCATTTTTATTTCGGCTCCAAGCTGTCAAAGGATTGGAGAGTTTATGTCAGTATTCTGAATTAATTGCTTTAAGCTGAAGCCGTCTATGTTTATCACCAAATGTTCAATAAAATACTTTCAAGCGATTAACTGTGACTCCAAGGAGCAGAGTCACCAAAACACTTGCTATTCCATACATAAATATGAATTTCCATCATTGCATTATGCACACAGCCACACTCAGAGCCCAATTACAAACAATAAGGGGGATTATTTAGCAAAACAGGAAATGCAACATTTGAAACTTTTTTGTTTTGTTTTGCTCTAGTAATTACTTTCACACTTGCCAGCTTTGGCTCAAAATGCAAAGTCGAGCATGCATGTATATGTGCCTCACTTTTCTAAGTCATCTCTCCAAAGATGTGGTGAAATTGAGTCAGAATAGTTTAGCAAACCATTTATAATATGAAATATTAAATGAAATTGTTTACTTGAAAAACGTAAAAAATAAACATTTACAGTCAAATTATATGAGCATAACTAGGTTTAACTGAAATGTTATAAAATAAATGATTTCATATTGTTTTTTCTGCTTATCAAAATCATCTGTGCTATATAACATAAAAAAATGATCCCCAGTAAATATTTTTTACTCCAAGTAAGAATGTTTTTTGGTACAAATTTAAATTGTTACCCTGTTGAAGCACGACAGCGGATGTTATTACTCTCTCATGAATCGAACTAGACATGGCATCCATTTTTCTGAACCGGTTTTTCCCAGTAAAGTGCCCTGTTTAGTCAGCGCCCATCACTGTAGCACCGGGCGCATCCTTTCACAGATACGCAAGGGAGAGTATAAGGGGTGCAAGGTAGACAAATACACAGTGAATCTATGAATATAAAAAAGACATTCTGAAGATAAAAAGTCACCTACCGTCTAAATATTTTTTGTTCTTTTAATGTTTTAATGTTGTCTAGCAATAACACACGGACTTTAGACTGACGGTCGGTTGGGTGTTAATTCTAATACTTGTGATCTTGGCACGTTTGCTAAGACATCACATCAGCTGGCGGCGCGGGTTCAGCCGAGGTAAACTCCGCTATGATTCTGTCCGGCAGTTTAACAGAAGGCACTGGCCACGCTGCAGCCAGACTAACCCGGCCATCCAGCCATTCGTTTGTTTCCACACCGGCTATTTTATTTAATTTTATTTTATTTATGTTTGTTTACTTTAGCTACGTTTTGGTAGCACTGTGATGTCCTGTTTAAGTAATGTATCATAAAAATGACAGCTCCTCTATTATTAAATCTGCTTCGAGTTTAACGCTCGCTGGCTAAAATATCTGCATTGCACTTGTGTCCATAACGAAGACTACGCCAGCACAAAAGTACGAAAGTTTCTGCACTGTTTTTCAATGGCCGATTTTTTTCACTTGTCTTAACCCAGAGCTGTTGATCTTACATATCAAAATCCGAATTAAAATTTTTATTGCTTTTTAAAAGAACGTTGTGTATGAGCAAGAATACATTGTTCATCTGTTTGCTGTGTTCTATTAATATTCAGTAAAGAAATTATTCCTTTTTGTATGGTGTGGTATCACTTGAAAATTTGTAACCGAGTGTCTTCTAACACCCCGTAATTATAATGTGATTAGCATGTATATTTAGCAAAAACTTTACTGATTACTTGATTCTCAGATCTCACAATTTTGTATTTTTTTTACGTTTTTTTATCCGGCATTTAATTTTGCTCAACTGCCAACTGTGTGCGGAAAACGACATTAACTAAATTAAATTGAATTATACGAGTATAGCTAACGACGAAGCAAGTAGGTAGTAGTTAATATTTTTATTATATATAATATAAATGATATATTTTCATAATAATAATAATAATGTTCTTCGTCTTCTCCATCTTTTTATCAATATTATTTATTATTATTGTTAAAATAAGAAGAAGAAGAAGGAGGAGGAGGAGTATGTTGTTCTTCTTTTTCTTTTTATTATTATTATTATTATTATTATTATTATTATTATTAATAATGTTGCTCTTCTTCGTCATCTCCTTCTTATTATCAATATTATTTATTATTATTGTTAATAAGAAGTAGTAGGAGGAGGAGTATATTGTTTTTGTTGTTTTCTTCTTATTATTAATGATAATGATGATAATAATAATAATGTTCTTCTTCGACCTCTCCTTCTTCTTCTTCTTATCAATATTATTTATTATTATTGTTAATAAGAAGAAGAAGAAGGAGGAGAGGTATATTGTTTTTTTGTCGTTATTGTTGTTCTTTTTCTCCTTCATCTTCTTCTTCTTCTTCTTCTTATTAATAATGATAATAATGTTGTTCGTCTTCTTCTTATTATTGTTATTAATGTTGTTTTTGTTATTGTTTGTATCTGATAATTAATTTACAGCAACAAGTAATCGCATTCAGAAAATCACATGTATTGCTGTTATTGTTCAGTTACATTAAATTGAATCATATAGCTAACATCGAAGCAATCGGATTGTTTTTGAGTATTTCTTAAAGTGTGGCTATACGTTTATTTCCTAATGATTATTCACGGTTGCTTTTCTCCATTCGGTTTACCTTTTATAACAATTCGCAGTTCACGGTAAATTGTGAACGACAAAAATGTAATGAAAATATAAAACGGCTTCAGTATACTTCGATGTTGCTTTTGATTTCGCGTAAACAGCTTGATTCATAAAAGAAGCAATTTAGAAAAAGAGAAAAAAAAACAGTCAGCAAACTGTCTGATTATAGAATTCTGTGGAAATATCAATGTGCAGTGATTACTCAATGTATTGCTTCTCGTTATTTATTATATTTACTGTAGGTAATATAATTAGTAATGCTGCGTGCTATATTTACAGTTTGTAAAATAATATATTAGTTAATAAAAAGACGTGAGCTTGATTTAAATTCACAGTTAATAACTAATACTTTACTTAATATAGTCATAGCATTTTTAAATCTGTTTCAGACGAAGTGGAAAGTGAGAGTTAATTAAGAGAAATGTGATGGCACCCTAATAAATAAATGCGTAGTTTGTGCTTCACTTCTGGATCGTCGGAGAGTCAATTGAAAGAGAAAACATTCATTCACATCGAAACAATCAGCAGTTGGTGCTACTTCTGTTCAAGGAAATTCTGCTCAGCCCATGCCTTGTATTGCCACCATGAAGTAAACCGTCAACATAAATGAAAAAGCAGTAGAGCTACCCCTCCGAGTGCCTCTTCTCTATGTTGAAATAAAAAAAATGATGGTAATTCAACCCCTTAACATTTTATTTCTAATATACTTGGTAACTTATCACTGCACCATCTAGCTATTTACATTTTACAATAAAATATAATGTTTTATTTTTTCCTTGCTTTATTCCTTTCCTAGGTTCAGAAAGTGATAAAGAAAAATGTCAGTTATCCTATAGGTTTGTTTGCAATATCACCTAAATATTTAAAGATGTTTTCTCCAACATTTCATATTTCAGTTTTGTTTTTTCTTTCAACCGTGGGATTTAAAAAACTATCAGTTGCTTCTCATGCGTCTATTGATTATAAGCAAGAACCATAACAGTTAAAACAGCCAGATCAACTCACAGCCTCCCTCTAGAAACTGATGTGCAAACATTTACATTTTTTTTTCCTGATAGCACATATAAACTTTGAGCGCACATTGGCCACAGTTCCTCTATAGCATTTTGTCAATTTGTTTTTCCTTGCCCACAGCTTTTGCTTTTTTCTTTGAAAGAATCCTGTTGAATTTCACCAGAATTTTTTCCTATCAGTAGTAGTGTTATTTGCAGTAGTGCAGTAGTTAATGATTAATGGATGTTCAAATTAACATTTCTCATTCTGTGGTTACAGAATAGGAACAATTGTAAATACTGAATGTTTTAAAGGTGGATTCCGGTCCAAAATTCCTACTTATATCAAATGGCTCAGGTCACTTTGTTTTTGCTTGGTCATCACATTGTGCAAAGCAAGAATGGCTGGCTAAGGGGTACATTCACGCATTGAAGATTTGAAATTATACACCTAAAATGTAATTTTACACGGACAAAAGATTAACTGGTCACACAGTCCTTGAAATATTAAATCATGTCATGTTACTTGCTGCCTAGTGAACTGATACTCTGTCACATAATGCATTAATACAGTATCAATTAATAGGTAAGTAAATGTTGTGTATATGATAGGACACCTTTATTAAAATAATCATCCATCATTAAATGTATGAGGAAATCAAACATAAAAATCAACTTTTGTTTCGAACAGCTAAAAAAATAGTTAATAATTAATACAAAAAAACAGTGCATACCCCAGATTTATTATAGCTCATTTTGTAAAGTGTGCCTTGCAAAAAACTCCTAGAGCTTGTCTTGGCATTGCTTGAAGTCATTTTAATCTGAATGAAAAGGAAAGACTAATGGGCTGTCGACTGTTGTTGATAAGTGTGCATGCTGTGTACGTGTGTTGTAACAGGGTTAAAAGGTTTCATACATCTGTGAACTAAGACGTGGAATCACCAAATGCTTTGATTATATGGGTGCGGTTTGGCCACATTAGCTATATTTTTAGCACTTTCCCAGAACAGACAATGCCACTTCTGTGTCGTAGTCAAGGATGTCAGTCCTGTTTTAACACTAGGGTACACCAGCACTAATGCGTGTGATCTGCTAGGAAAGAATGACTATTCATTTTAATTAAAAACATCACTGCACTTACAGCATTTATGCAAACAAATAATTTCCTTTACTGGTGTTTTTATTACGTGTAAATACAGAAACCAACGGGTTTATTGACAGAAAATCTATTCCAGTCTTGCCTCTTGTATTCCCAAAGCAGTCAGGGCTTGATCTGCTACTTGTCTTAACTTATATAAATTATTTATTTAAACATGTGACAAATGTTACTCTTTGGCTTGCTGACAACACAAAGTTAGGAAGAAGAACCGATTCCCTAGTGGCAACCAAATCAATACAGAAAGGCCATAATTTTATTAGATGTGTATGTGACAAATGAAGATTAATGTAAATGTGTGTTCAGTGTGTTTTTTTTAAACAGAGGCAAATGTGGCCATCAGATTGTCCTTTGGTTAACTGTATCTAGAACCAATTACACAATTTTTATGACCCTTCTGGAATTTAACTGTGATTTCCACACCTTCTTATTTTATTACACAGTCAGAGGGGTGTTGTAGCCTGCACCAGCAGCATCAGAAGCAAAATTACGCCTAAATCCTCATCCTGGTTCAGCACATGAACTTTGTTTTTTTCAGTCAAGGAAAATTTCTAAGGGCTTCAGTAAATTCACTTTACAGCCATCACAGAATGCTTCAAATGCATGGCCAATCAAAGTCCATGGAATCAGCAAGACCAGCCTGTGTGTCATCTAATTAGCTGCTTTTTATAAATAGAGAGGTAAAAGGCATAAATGAGGACACACTTCTGATTTCTAACTAATTTTACTAGTTAGACGGAATGACAGGTTTACTTACTATGTACTGTATCACATTAAAAGAATGTATCTGTATAGCCATACCACATGCACTTCAGAAGAGGTCATCCACCTGAAGCTAAGCGTGTTTGGGCCTGGCCAGTATTTGGATGTGAGACCATCCAGGAAAATCTTGGGTTTCTGCTGGAAGAGGTGTTGGTGAGGCTAGCAGGGGGTGCTTACCCTGTGATCTGGGATGTCAATCCCAATGTTCCAGTTCAGTGACAGAGACACTGTGCTGTAAACATGGCACTGTCCTTCGGATGAGATGTAAAATTTGGTCAAAAAAAGATCCCTGGGAATCCTTCATAAAAAGTCAAGGATATCCATATGTCCTGGTTAAATTGCCCATCTCTGTCAGTCATTCTGGTCCCCTAATCATCGCCTGTCTCTAGTTGTCTCTCTCTCTCACTACTTCACCATCTAATAGCTCATGTGTGATGAGCATACTGCACAAAAATGGCTGCCGTCACATCATCTAGATGGATGCTACACATTAGTGGTGGTTGAAGTGCCTCCCTACACACTACATAAAGCAAACTGAGTAGTGCAAAAAGACCTATATAAATGTAAAGAATTATTATTAATGCTGAATATGCTGTTTCCAGTGCTGATTTGATACACCCCCGTTTCTTTTACAGCATTTTCAAGCACATAACTTATGTTTTGAGTGATACACTGCTTTGCTTCCATTTTGCCCACTATAAAATTTAAAAGTATATAACTCAAAATCTTGAAATTGTTCTTTTGAAGTGATACTATGCATTTCACAGAACAGTTAAAATAAATGTTTAACTTGCAATGTGGATGTAGTAACACCAGTATAAAACATTCCAATGCGTATCCCCTTGCATTATAACTGCAAAATTCTTTTCGGCATACCGCATTCCTGCTCTTAAAGGGGCCTGCTATGTCCTACATTTCTTCATCCAATGCTGGCTTGCTGACTAACTATATGTAGTTTCTCTTTGCATAAAATATATATGACATATATAAAAAAAATAAATGAAACTAAACTTAATTCTAGTTTTTCACTGGTAGTTTATTATTAATATGCTTTAGGCTTTCTTGAGAAAACAGACTTTCATCTGCTATGAATGATAACTATTGGATGTGTGGACATACAGGAACCAATATTTAGTATAATTACACAGGAGCTGGTTTAAAGCCACAAAGTCAATAGTAAGGAAATGTTTTAGGGGTTTTAGTTTATTCATTATGACCCAAGTCCAGATGATGTACAGAGAACAAAAAATGTCAAAAAGGATATACACAACTAGGTGTGGAGAATAGAAAGTCTAGCTGCGTCACACTGAAACTGCATGTTTTTCACGGTCTCATTTGGCATTGTTTTCATTAAAGCTGGAAAGGTATCATTAATGAACACTCAGAAGAAAACAAACTCATTGTGTCGTATTCCACAATAAACTTAATTAATATACATTGTTGTTCCACACCTTCAGGAACCTGTGCTCAGTTTCAGCATAGTCACTCCTTGTTTGGAATTTGCAAAGTCTCCCCAAGTTTGAGAAGAAGTGTTTACTTCATGACAACAGCTTTGTTCAGTTGTCACGTTTTTGTAATATTTTGCTGGTAGGGTAGCCTAATGGTTGAAGTATTCACGTGTAAAACCACAATATTGCTTGTTCAGTACTTGCCATTGACTCACTGTGCTGCCTGCAACTGCCCCGCCAGTGTTCTGACTCCAGAAATATTTAAGTATTTGCATTATTACGATTTATAAATTGCTTTGGATGAAGGCATCAGTAAAATAAATACATTCACTGCAAATGTAACAAAATAAATGTTGCAAAGGTTTAGATGTTGACATTCCTTCAACTTATTGCAATAAGGAAGAATTCAGAATAAACATGTCATTTGACCATTGTGCTTTATATCAATAAATGTTTTATACTGAATTTAAGAGAAATAAAGTTCCCTTATCAAATGAGTTACTCATTTTGGGTTTGCACTATATAAAGTTCTCTTAGGGCATGAGTATGTATGCACACGATTATTTACAACTGAGTTCACCAAAAATGTTTAAAATTGTGGATTCTTAATCTTCTTTTTAAATACATTTTTTTCTTTAATGACAATGTGTTGATTTATTAAAATAACTTAATCTGAGTTTAATAACGTTTGCTGCATGGTTGATCGCACATGTTTAATCTTGTGATATTATAAGCATTCTTGTTAAAATAATCCTCCCATTTCTTTGTCTTTCTAAAGCATGTCTGAACTGTGTTTACTGCTAGTTACAAAAAGTCTAAATCTGAGAAGGCCTGAAATTTAAAAGATGAAACACCACAAAATATCTGATGAGACTGTGAGCTTAAAGCTAAACAAGTGCAATATCAAATAAAATGTAATGATTAGGTAAACTTACCACTATATACAAATATATAGTATATAAATATATGTGTAAATAAATATATATGTATGTATATATATGAAATCCAGGGATTGTTCCTGCTTTGTGTCTGATGCTGGTGGGGTGGCCCCCACTTCCCTGTGTCCAGTTAATCAGAACATTTATGGATATCTTTATTTTTCATAGTGTCCTTCACCATCACTGCCATTCAAAATTATTTTTATTATTAAGTTTCACATTGTATATTCCTTTACAGGTATTATTCATATTTGCATTTTTCAGTACATTAAGTTATGTCTTTCCTATTGGTTGTAGGTAGGACTCCTTATAACAGGGATAGTAACTTTAGTTATTATATAAAGAATAAAAACATTAGAAAAAAAAGATTATGGGGTCAGTGGTGGAACCCTGTCATTTCATGTTGTCAAATCGAACTCCTTTACTAGTAGGACTGTCGTCTAACTGTCCATCTGTCTGTATTTTTTAAAGAGTGCAATTTCATTCTCATGTAAAACCTGGCCAAAATAATTTAAAATAATAAGAAAACTATTTTAAATTTAGAAGAACAAAACAGACATGCAAACAATATATAAAAAAATGGACACACAGATATCAAAACTTCTTTGGGATGGTGCTCATGTTCAGAATCACTCTATCAGATAATGAATGCTGCTTTCACATATAGATATCTAATATAATTTTGACAAAGGCAAAAATCCATTCCTAACTTGTTTTTATATGTTCAAATACACTGTAATTGCCTTGGAGATTAGATGTGGAACTGACCATCCCTCCGTCAACAATGCCAGGTCAGAAGCTTATTCTTCATATCAGCTGAGAGCAATTATTCGGACTTTTAAAAAGTTGCAGCGAGAGAAAATGTACCTTTTAGAATTTTCTGCCTCACGTCAACAATCAGACATGGGAAATGTTCAAGTTTCAGGACTAGACTGCTTTAATGAGGCTGGGACCTTAAATGCAACCGAGAAACCACAGATAGACTTGTTCAAACAGTTTGATATCAGATGAGATAGTGAGGAGCATCTTCACTGTCTGCCTATGTTAAGACCCCTGCTTTTCAAGCTTGTTTTCATCAGGAAGTGCAATGCAGTCTACAAAATGCACTTTTTATCTAGAAGTGGGGTCATCTACTAGGTTCTCTGTTTGCATAGAAAATACATTTTAAGAATGATATGATGTAGTGTCACTTATGGTAATACCCTCAGACCAGAAAGCTTGGATATACAAGGAACTGAAGTACTATTTATTTTTAATAAAACAGCAACACATACAGTCAGATTTTGCAAACAAATAAGTTCAGAAAATAGACATTGATCTATGTGTATACATGTCTATGCCAGTTTTTCAATTTTGCTTCAAACTTGCCTGCTTTTTCCTTAATTAAAAGTGGCTAAATAAAATTTGATTGCCGTACATTTTGTAAAGTTTTTGTCAGTGAGCTTCTTAAAATGACTGATACTTTTATGTTTTGTTAAGTACGAAGGTTCATCCCACAAGTAACATACTCAGGTCTGTCTTTGGTGTCATTTGTTTGACATATTTTCTGCCATATCAGTTGCATTTGCAAAATGCTCACAGCATTTTGGGTAACATTTTGAGTGTAACAATATTGTCTGCACTAGTACTATGCTTGTGACCCTAAATTAGATCATACAGAGACATTATTTGACTGATGACTCTTAGTATCTATCTATCTATCTATCTATCTATCTATCTATCTATCTATCTATCTATCTATCTATCTATCTATCTATCTATCTATCTATCTATCTATCTATCTATCTATCTATCTATCTATCTATCTATTTATTATTAAACCTCTATGCAAAGTGCATTAGAAATAATTTACAATTATTACAAAGTGTTGACAGTGCACAGTGTATCAAACTGTAGCATATAAAATTTACACAGAAAATCATTGGCATGTGCAACACTTTCATTGCACTGCATTCTATATAATGTCCTTAAAAGAGTATTACTTTCTGTTTGCTAATTACAGGTTCTACTGCATTGGTAGTCACTGTAATCATGTTCCAAACCTTCCTCTAATGTATTAGTTGAGCTAAAATCTTATTAATCTTTCCTCTGTATTCATACATGAATATTATGATTTAAGACTTTCTAACTGATGTTAACAGCTGTATAATATGAGAAATGACATCCTTTACATCTTCTACAACTCTGTGATGTACAGTGCAATATTCTATACTGTGGTGTGCAGAGCTGGTTACATCACTTCAAGAGAGGCCCACCAAATCAACAAGCTAATTAAAAGGGCAAACTTTGTTATAAGATGCACTCTTGACTCCCTGGAGGTAGTTGCAAAGGAGAGAATTAAAACAAAACTGAGTGCAATTATGAACAATGCTGCACATCCTCTGTCTGTTTCAGCCAACAAATTATTCAATAAAAGCGGGTCAATTAATCTTTACTTGATATATCAACATTAGCAGCATGCCTCATCACATCTTCTTCTTGCAGGCTAGAAAACATTGTTTAACTTACTATAAAATATATATGGTATTTCAGTACCTAGTTGCAATTACCTAGGTGAACTAGCCAGCTTTGCTCTGGAGGTTTAGTCATTATTATATCATTCTACATTTTCAAGTTATTCCATACAAGAGGTGGGGGTTGATTTGTTTTGAACCTTTTTGTTTTTTGTAAAACATGAGTTATTTGTATGGAATGTTATTTGATTTTAATAAAATCAAAAAAAAAAGTTATTACATGCAAAATGCCTTAATAAGGTTACTCCAATGCCGACTCAGACTGCTTATTTGGGGTCCGAGATAAAACCATCTGTGTTCCCTGTCCCCAACGCTGTAAGCTGATCCAAGTCAGGACTCTTCTGGAGGCTTTCTGGCAGTAAAATACTCAAGCCAATGCATTTTAGCAGTAGGGAAATGTTTCTAAAGTGCCACGCCCCTTTGCAACCCAAACTGCACCAGAATAAATTTTGCTGTGCTGTTCCACAAGGAGTAAAAAGGTTGAAGATGAGGTGAGATGAAAATATATTTGTTACTGGAAAAATTATGCTTGTGCTGAAACACCATTAGTTTTTTTCATTTTTCTTTTGCAAAGTGAAACTCATGTTTCAGATTCAGTTTGGTGCAAACTATTTAGAAGCATCTTGACTTTGGGACAGTCTACATGAGAATAAAATACAAGAGAATATATTATTAACAAATGTGAAAGAACTGAAATTAAAAAATAGGAAGATCCTTCAATTACATTGTCTAGAACATGAATTCTAACTGGACAGCACTTATCTTCTGTAGATGTTACTCATTTAAAGGCAGTTCAGATTGCACAGGTGAGACTTATTGGAAAGATAACAATAATATATAATTGATATTATCTAGTTGAATAACTGATAAATCAGTGTTTATATATATATATATATATATATATATATATATATATATATATATATATATATATATATATATATATATATATATATACAATGTATCCGGAAAGTATTCACAGCGCATCACTTTTTCCACGTTTTGTTATGTTACAGCCTTATTCCAAAATGGATTAAATTCATTTTTTCCTCAGAATTCTACACACAACACCCCATAATGACAATGTGAAAAAAGTTTACTTGAGGTTTTTGCAAATTTATTAAAAATAAAAAAATTCAGAAAGCACATGTATATAAGTATTCACAGCCTTTGCCGTGAAGCTCAAAATTGAGCTCAGGTGCATCCTGTTTCCCCTGATCATTCTTGAGATGTTTCTGCAGCTTAATTGGAGTCCACCTGTAGTAAATTCAGTTGACTGGACATGATTTGGAAAGGCACACACCTGTCTATACCTATAAGGTCCCATAGTTGACAGTTCATGTCAGAGCACAAACCAAGCATGAAGTCAAAGGAATTGTCTGTAGACCTCAGAGACAGGATTGTCTCGAGGCACATATCTGGGGAAGGTTACAGAAAAATTTCTGCTGCTTTGAAGGTTCCAATGAGCACAGTGGCCTCCATCATCCATAAGTGGAAGAAGTTCGAAACCACCAGGACTCTTCCTAGAGCTGGCCGGCCATCTAAACTGAGCAATTGGGGGAGAAGGGCCTTAGTCAGGGAGGTGACCGAGAACCCGATGGTCACTCTGTCAGAGCTCCAGAGCTCTGTGGAGAGAGGAGAACCTTCCAGAAGAACAACCATCTCTGCAGCAATCCACCAATCAGGCCTGTATGGTACAGTGGCCAGACAGAAGCCACTCCTTAGTAAAAGGCACATGGCAGCCCACCTGGAGTTTGCCAAAAGGCACCAGAAGGACTCTCAGACCATGAAAAACAAAATTCTCTGGTCTGATGAGACAAAGATTGAACTCTTTGGTGTGAATGCCAGGCGTCACATTTGGAGAAAACCTGGTACCATCCCTACAGTGAAGCATGGTGGTGGCAGCATCATGCTGTGGGGATGTTTTCCAGTGGCAGGAACTGGGAGACTAGTCAGGATAAAGGGAAAGATGACTGCAGCAATGTACAGAGACATCCTGGATGAAAACCTGCTCCAGAGCGCTCTTGAAAATACAATCTTTGCCAGTGAAGACATATTTGTCAATATTTTTTTTGTACAGACTATTGTTTTGTTCTTCTTCAACACCTTATTAAACAACTTCAGAAAGATTTTAGCTCCAAAAACAAAGGATCCATCCTTTAGACACTTTAATTTTTACATTATGATTACTTCATTTTTCAAAACTAATCATGCTTGCTACACACAGTATATGAAAATATCATAATTTTCTAAACTTTCAATATGTATTTTACCTGTGTCTATAAATGAATGAAATCTCACTAAGAAAAACTTTATTTCTCAGGCATTTTCACAGTAGTATTAAATGTAATGTATAATGTATCACTTCATAATTGAAGTGAATGCATTGGAAAGAGGTCTGTGTCAACTAAATTCTTAAAACTGAATAGGAACAGAGATATAATCCTTTGGAAATGAAGGAGTACCTAGCTGTACATCTGACTCAACAAAGAACTGTGCTGAATGGCTCAATTAGTTATTTTACATGTACTGTACATGCTACAAAATAACAAAAATTCTGTTATGGTGAGTCTGTACCGATATCAGTGGCATCATTATGGGGGCTTCCAGGGCATTAGATCCTAAACTTCTAGAACCCAGCCACTCCTTCTTCCTGTCCTGCATTCTGACATGCATGGATGATTTGTGTGAAACTCCATGGGGTACCCCCACTCTTCAACTAGGCAAAAACTCCATGGAGTTCCCTCTCCACTTTTTCTTCCATCTCACCTACTCATAAGAATAGCAGCTTTATCAGAGAGGGTACTAAGTCCCTAATAAGTGCTAAACCTAGCAGCATGCCTGGCTGAAATAAATAGAATTCTGCTCCAGAAATACAATTTATGTACAGTTGTATTTATCTTTCAGGATCTAGGGGTTTTTGAGCATATTTATGCACTGTTTTTTTATATTTGATGTTTTCTCATTTGTTTGATGTCATGTGTGCGCCCTTTCCCTTACTTTGTGCTCTGACAATCTCAGTGAAGTGTTTTGATGTGCAATTGTGCTGACACATAAGAACAGAGATAAGAATATGAAAAGAGAATGTGTTGTCAGTTTGTTGTTTTGTGCAAGAGAAGAGATTTCTGGGGTTTTTTTTTTGGAAAATTATTACAAAAAACATTTAAATAAAAAAGCATGGGTTTTGTTTAGAGAAAAGACATAGAAAGTTTAATACTTTTTCACAATGAGTCATTCCTAGGTTGGAAAATATATCAGGAGTTGGACGGCCCCACACTATGATTAAGTAAAACTTCAGTTGGACTTTTCTGCTTTTATGTTGTGAGTTTTAGTGTTCTTGGTCGAATGTTTGATTGTACATCTGTTTAGAGGCCCTGATTTTTTGATTTTTTAAATTTAGACTCTTTTCAAATCTTTGCACCTGTTTTAGTTTACATATATATACCAACTTACTGACAAAAAAGAAAAAAAATACCTGCGTCATAATGCAACATTTATAAATTAAAAAATATAAATGATATAATTATTATAAATTATAAAAAAACACTTTAATTTTTAAAACTCACTTTAAGATCTTTGTTGATTTTCTTTTATACTACCAATGTGATTTTTTGTAGCTTTGATGTTCTTTAAAGCCATATTGCCAGGATCCTTGTGACCCTACTGAGCTTAATCATGCTAAATTGATTTGATTTGTATAATCATGTACTATAAATAAGTATTAATATGAATGCCATTGTGATTTGCTTTTGAATCCTGGCCATTGGGTGGTGTTCCCCAGTAAACATCAGGTGTTGGATGACCCATGTAGCCTAGCTAGTATTCACCCAAAAAGTAGTCACATGAAGGTCCTATGAGGGCTCACTATCTTAAAAGGAAAATTGTTGGGGTTGGGCTAGTCTGATGACAGGAATGAGTAGGACAGACCTATCAGACGTCTCAAATGGGGACAGAATAAGAAAACTTGATGGAGATTTAAATACTGGCTGCATACAGTAGATTCATCCTAAATTCAACACAAAGTATTGCCTTTGAGTTGCACAGAGTAAACTTTCTTTGTTGTCAGTATGTATGCACCTTACAATAATTAAGAGTATTTGGCCTTTGAAGTGTACCCAGCAAGGCTGTAGCACTACTAGAAATCTTCAACTTTCATGTGTAGAATGATAAAGGTGCAAGGACAGGCATTATAAGGAACATTAAGTTGCCTAAACTGAATCCAAATGGTGAATAGTTATTGGATTTCTCTTCTAGTCATGAAATGTCAAATAACATAGACTATGTTCAAATATGAGGCTGCTCATAAATGAACCGGATGCTCAAGAGTTATCCAATCCTAAAGATCTAAATTCTAGGCATTCTGGTAAAGATACTATAGATGTTGTGCTGTCTAGTTATTACCACTTACTGGTGAGCTCATTTTGGCAGGCAAAACAATTGCTGAACATATCTTAACTCTTTTAGAGATAATGATTTTTTTTTTTTCTTTTTGTCCCAGGGCTGAATATTTTCGCAAAAAATTCAGTTTTCTGAAAAGCGCACAAAGCAATGGTTTCACACATAAATAAAAAAAAAGTACTTATTTATGACAAATTTCACTGTTTTAATTTCCATGAGCTCCTACAGTATGTAAATTCACATACTTATTACATACTTAATACACACCTGTTTGTCTCATCCCTCATAAGCTGAAAGGCACTTTCTGGAAAAAAACAGCTTAAAGTAGTCAAGCGGCTGGTAATCTGCAGTGTCCACTACCACACCGTGTCATTTGATAAAGTCCAGCTGCCAGTTTGCCTCCCACGGATCTATGTCTGTGTAATCCTTGATCATCTGGAACCAATCAACTGATGAAGTTACCTGTCTTTCGTTTTTTAATTTCCATATCATTTGCATCAAAATCGGAGTTCGATAAGTGTCTGTGTAGTTCTCCCAGGCGAACGTTGCTATAGGCACATCAGCTGCATGATCAGCTGGGGACCGATCAGCTGAGGCAGGTACCTGACTTTTGTTTTTCGATCTTCACATCACTTCAATCAAAATCAGAGTTTGATAAATTAGGGTTTGATTCAGCAATAATACATAAAAAATAAATAATAAACACAGAGTATTTTGCTTTGCACATTCGATTCGCTCCCTCACCCAATGTCACTGCCGTTCTAGATGTTGTTTAGACTACGATACTCAGGTAAACACAGGGATTTGACATCAAGTCAAAGAGTCTAACAGTCCTCCTAGCAAAGAAGGTCTACCTATAACATAACGGTGAGTTCATCAACGTTTACAACTTTTTTTTTTCCCCTTTGCCCCTGGAGGTCGACTTTAGTCAACATCCGCCCCCAAGGCTACATGTCAACATTTAGCCCTAAAGGAGTTAAACACCAAAATGGTAAAAGAGGTTGTACTGGAAACAGTTAATGATTGCCTTTGTTTCTGAAATAGTTCATTTATTAAGTTCAGAAGAGTTTTCATGGCTGCTTTTCTTGGGAAGAACTAATACATGAATTTCAATATTTCTAAGCAGAGACAGTTTCCAGGAGTGTTACTTAAAACATTCTTGTTCACAAGTGAAGGTAGAGGTGATCATGGAACTGACCGATTAATTTATGCTGTAGCATCATATTTTGTAAATGTTGTTTTGGACAGGGGTGATAAAACATACATTAAAATCTTAAACAAAGCCATTCATTTGCAGGTAAGTGTGTGCCCTCATTCTTACTTATCTTTCCCTATGAATTCTTTGTAGTCACTGAAAGAATCATTTCACAAGTACAAGTGGCTGAATTGAAGTTATTTTTGAGGGTTTACTGAGTTCCATTTCCATAGTAAGATAAACTCTTGATAAGCCAAGTGAATAGTTTTGGACATGAATTTTTGCCAACAAGAGTTGAATCTGAGATGGTGCACAAGGAGAAAACCAAAGGGCTTACTGAAGATGGATATGTCTGGTGTGTATGCAACACAAGTGTTTTTGTCACTGCTCCAACTGCTGACTATATGGCTTTTTGACACCTCCTAGTCAAACATTTCACAGAAGTCCTCTTTCTTCAACTTGCTACTGTTGTTCACAAGCAGGTCTTGGGTACTGTAAGGAAATGTGCAAGTACGGTGAATCTTACATCATTGTGTCTTTGAGATATAATGGCTGTTGATTGGAGAGCATGTCACCTGTGAAGATTCATGAAGAGGTGCCGGTACTCTATGTTGAAAATGGAAGAGGAGCTGGTACTGTGTACCAGTGAGTACTGGCCCACTTCAAGCACTACTAACAACCTTTTGGCCATAAATCATTGCAGCTAGCTTCACTTCTGATGTCTTGAAAATGGAAAATGTAGGCTACGTATCATTGACGAAACTAAAGAGGCAGGATAAGCTCCTCTGGGGAGAAGAGATAAACTAATTCTGAACAAAGGGTATGCACTAGTTTTTCCTACTGTCCATTCTGAACTGTCCATCCACTACTTTATCCAACTAAGCCAGTTCATCAACAGATGCTGATCAGTGGAAAGCTCAGTACCTCACAATATCTAATCATCCAATATCATAGAACAGATGACACATCGACAAAGTTGATTGTTGAATTTTGTCCCAAGGGACTCTGGTAGAAAATACACTTTCACCTAAATGCAAACTTCCATATTTACTTTAAAAATGTAAGTGCTTCCATGCACACCTAAATCTGAACAAGTATATTGGCAAATATAGATTAGAAATATGTATTTTTTTCAAACAAATGTTAGAATGGTAGACATTCTACCAAAAATGCATATTTTATGCAAATGAAGCGATCCAAAGTAGTACAGATGCTTATCTCTTAAAAAAAAAAAAAAAAAAGAGATAGTTCCTCAGGGCATGGCATCCCACCAATAAAGAAGGAGGAGTTTTGTTTGCAGAAGTTTATCTATAGCTGAATAAACATACCCATTAGTTAACCAGTGTGGTCTAACTTTGGAAAATTTTAATGACTTATAATTACTGAATCCAATTTTTGTCATTGTGCCAAAGAATAAAGAAACCTAGCTTACTCAGACATAGGAAATAAAATGTAATATGAAAAAATGTCGCAGAGAAGATGGGGGGTCACATGATTAACTGAAACCAAAGAGCACTCTCCAGATGCAGTGCCCATCATATAAAATATGTGCTTGCCTGTCCACATTCATTCATCTGTTTAAAATCCAAACTCATTGAATTAGTAAGTCAAAGCCAGTGCTGCTTTCCAGTATTTAAATAAGTAAGTCAGAATATCACTCACTTTACAAAACATGCTAGCTTAGTTACTAATAAAGAATGGCAATGAAGCTAGAGTGTTGTTATATATGTCTGCAACTTCCAAAGATAATGCCATAGCTATTTTTCATACACATAGAACAATAACAAGAAGAGAACTTAGTCTAAAACATACAGTATGCTGAAAACCTATTGCCAATACTTCTACAACAATCATTCATTTCCAGCAGTCATCTTAACATTCTTTTCTTTTCTCATGATGCACCTACCCTTACTTATTTCTTACAAATCAAGTATGCAACCCCTTCATCCTGTAAACTTCTTAAAATTGAAAAACCAGCCTGCTGAGCTGTAACATACCTCTAGACCGGGAGGCATCCAGTGATTTTGTCCATGGGCTGGTGACATCAATGCAGTGTAGTCAGCTTGTTCTGAGCTCATCACACTTTATGGTTTGTTTTGTATATAGCATGAGATGAAACATGGAAGAAAGCACTTAATGGCTATGTGTCACACCCAACTAATTATCGCAGTTCATGTTTAACAGGAGTGTTGGACTTCACTAGTAAATAAATTCTGTGTTGCAGTTACTAATTCTTTCACCTTTGGTCAACCCTTTAATTTATTCTCCAATTTATTGTTGTTATAGCTGTTGCTATGCTGTAGAACTTCAATATATTCTTTACATTGATTAAACCTCAATTAAACAATGCTCTTCTACAAAAGAGACCAGATTGTATAACCATTTATGGAACAAAAAAATGAATCACAGTTGAATGGTTTATATATATATATATATATATATATATATATATATATATATATATATATATATATATATATATATATATATATATATATAACTTTAGGTGGTTAAAATTCTATTTGACAAAAGTCAAGCTAATTTAAACCAGAAATTATATACTGTATATCTAGTACAAAATATCCATCGTAATCCAAGAAGCAAACTGAAATTCAGAAATACAGAAAAGGACTCTTAAATGCTGGGAGCAAAGCACAAACCAACCCTATATGTTTAAAAATAAAGGTGCCAGAGTGGTCCTCCAACACAATGCCATAATAGAACCATTTTTGTTTCCCAAAATACCCATCCATATCAAGGTTCCAGAGAAAACTTGTATTAATTTATATCTGTAACAGGCTGCACAAAGTAAATAACCATGACTTAATGATAACAGATCTGTGTAATACCAGTGACTCATGCTTTTAAAAGGATTCTTGCAACATACAGGCTAGGTCCTAGTTTTCATAATCTGTTACTGCCCTGCTAGGTTGCCTACCATAAAAATTTCAGTTTTTTCTACATATTAGGAAGTTTTTCAAAGCAGAAAGAACCAACTTTGTATGCAAACAACCCTGCCCAGAATGAAATGATGCTTTGTCAAATAATGGTTCTATGTGGAACTACACAACCCTGTAAAGAACCATAAAGTTCCATTGAAGGATCTGTATTTTTAAAAGTGTAGGCAGAATGTGAGTCCATTGCTGAATACATATTAATAGTACATTTAAATATGTTAGCTAACCTGATATGCACTTCTTTGGAATATGGGAAGAAAACCAGAGTATGCGGGGAAAACTTAACACATTTCATTGTACACAGTGTTGGGGATGTGCATTCCCCAAAGATAGTAGTCAGACTTGAATGCAAACCCAGTCTCTTGCAGATGAAAGTCAGCATTGCCAGCCACGGACAATAGCATGTCCAGCTGAATTCAATTATTTTTCAGTTCCCATCATTATATATTTAAATATAGTCTCTTAGCATCTTTTCTTTATTCTTGAAATGAATTTAGGTTTAATAGATTTGCAAAATACTAAAGCAAAGTATGTTTCCTGATGCTGCAAAGGATAGAGAAGACTTCAGTTACTTTTTGTGTCTATCTGTCTCTGTTATAAAAAGGAAAGCACAGTGTATTCACCAGTAATTGCCATACAAAGACAGAATACCAGGTCCATAACATAAATTAGATATAAAACAATCTCCAGTTCTACTTTCAGTTTTCCCTGAATAGAGATATGTCTATTAGTTGAAGTAATATGATACCATTTACAACTTTAACATTAAATCCAATTCCAAATGATACTGATGGTGCAGTAGTTAGTACTCCTGTCTCACAGCTCTAGGGTCCCAGGTTGAAATGCCTGCCCAGTCACTTCCTATACAGAGTTTACACCTCCTTGACATGTCTGTGTCAGTTTTCTCTGGATACTATTAATTCCTCTGGCATCTTAAAGATTAACATTTTAAGCTAATTTGCAAACTTAAAATAGCCTTATTGAGCAATTGTAGGTGTGTGCATGTGAGCATGCCCTGTGATAGACTAGTGCTCTGGCCAAGACTGGTTCCTACCTT
The DNA here is from genome assembly GCF_900747795.2 of Erpetoichthys calabaricus. NCBI lineage: Eukaryota > Metazoa > Chordata > Cladistia > Polypteriformes > Polypteridae > Erpetoichthys > Erpetoichthys calabaricus. The sequence continues at coordinate 161,899,739 of NC_041396.2, read as the reverse complement.
GTGTCATGTGCTACTGGACCAAACATTATATGTCTGCCCTTAAAATCACCTGTAAATCTCCAGGTGCTCTGTATTCTATTTTTGAAATTCCCAGTCCTTTAATGAATGTACAATACTGCCAAAACTTAGACAAGATAAATTTACAGGAATTTTGGAAGCATTTGCAATTTTTCAGCTCAATTTTTTTTTAATTGTCCTAAAATGTACCTGCCAATGTTTTATTCTCCTTTCGAATTTCTGGTTGCAAATGCATATTATTTCACAAAGACATAGCTGCCATGCGCCACGGTTTGCACAATTTCAGGGTCGCGTGGGAAGCCGGAGTATATCCCGGAAGCATTGGGAGTAAGACAACAGCTGAATGCAGGAGAACCTGAATTTGGAAAGCATGGCTGAGCACCTTCAAGCACACATTGACAATCATTCACACCAGGCTGATTCGGAGTCACCGGTCAGACTAAAAGTCGCAACTTTAGGAGATAGAATGCAACCGTCATGTGTGGGCACGAAATAGGTCACCAAGACGAGACTGGACACCAGGCAGGTAAAGCTGTGAGGCAGTAGTGCTGACCACTGCTACACCGTCACTTTCACTTCTGATTCAAAGTGGATAAACAATGACAAAAAAAATCCCATAAAATAGCTTTTAAAACAATTTATGGCTACAACATGTACTTTTTTAGAGTTTACGCTAAATGTAATTTGTAAAAAGTGACACATTCGAAATTAACTACATGAAATTAATTAATCACAATTCATTGCCATGCAAAATACAATTTTTATGTATTTATTACCGATTTGAAGAGCTGATGAGACTTTCGTATATATTAAAAAAAAAACCTCGGCTAAATTCAATCACAACGCAAGTCCCTAGAAATTAAAACTTTAACGGATTTGAAAAATGCTAATAATTATCTTTATCGTATGTATTACTATTGCTGTGTGGAATATGGAAACAATTCATTTGATTTTATTTGTTTTAAACCTGCCACATTTTTAACATTGTGAATATGCTGGCGCCTTTATCAAAACCACCACTAAATTAAAACATCTAATGCTAATGAATGGAACTAAGTAAGTTTTTGCTTAAAAAAAAACAAAAAAAAAAACGCAATTTAATAGCATTGTTTTTAAATTTTCACCAGTCTGATATTTTAATCGTTTAGGGTTTCTTCTTTCTGTGTCCCATATTGTATTGCGTTAGTATATGAATATTTAACGGTTTTCAATTAGGTACTGTATTTATGTAATAACCCCAAAAGTCTGCGATAAAATGTCAAAATTATTGTAGTTTCCTCTTCATGCTAAATCTCTTCTAAAGGGAACTTTACATTTTGAGTGTCAGCGAATCATTAAAATGGATACGCAACACTTAAATTGCAATGAAACATCAATATATTTAAAAAATATATAAACTTCATTTTTGGACAATTGCCAGAAACACAATTTCATAAATAAAAGCGCAGAACAATAAGTAACTGATCTCTCATTGTTATTCTTAAATAACCAGGTAGACTTGGAATAGAGTTTAGAACGGAACAATAATATAATATAAGTATTAATCAGTCCAATTGATAAATACAGCGTAATGTCGTCTGAATAAAACTGTGTCCACTAATTCGAAGGAAAGCATCGAAATGTAACGTAACACGTCTCCTAATAGTAGCTGGTGACAGCAAGTAAAGTTTCAAGGTAAGGTATTGTAGTTGTACTCACTATCGTGGAGCTGAAGAGTGGTGACGTGTTGCATGTTGATTAGCACATTCAAGTAAGAAGTTCACCCTCCACTGTACATATCACAACATCGACCCTTTAAACCAATAATATAAAATGTAAAATATTCAGGTTGTAAAGGAAGCTGTTAGCATCGCGTATTTCTCCAGAACGTTTTTTTTTCTTAACTTAAAACGTGCTTCTGAAAGATTTGTATTCAAAATCATTTTGATGCGTGTACTTAAGAAAACTCATTCGATGTATTCCATTTGGATCACCGTGGTTTTCTAGGATATAGTGCAATATGAGAACAAATTAAGTTGTGCTCTCTTTATTAACTACTTATTATTTCAACTAATTTCATTATGGCTCTCATTAGGCTTAAACTGAAGATTAAAATACACGGCTACCTACAATACACGTTATTTAAAGTTATTTATTCATTATTATTCGTGCTCTTCCTTCCATTTAACTGGAGAATGTACCAAAACCAAATTTACCCAGAAACATTTGTTTTTTGCTACTCTTTACCTGAATGTATTGACTCACGTGCCTCTTTCTCTAATCTCATTTAAAAATTCGCAACAACTCATGCCGTGCTTTTTAAAACTTAAACTTCTTTTCGAACATCAGCGTTCGTCTCTTTCTTTCACTATCTCTATGATCCTTCCTTCTTCCCTCTTGCAAAGTAACTGAAAATGGTGACATATTTATAAAACTAGTTTAATTAAACTTTGCAAAGAGCAGTCGCCACATGCCCTTTTACTGTCCGACTTTATCCGGTCAACTGCAGTTTGGTCTGACCGACTCGAACTTCCCGCCGTCCTCCTTTCGTGATATTCATGAAAAAAAAAAGTTCTAACTTCTGTACTGACAGGGTATGGTACATTTTATCCAAAAATAACAAATAAATTCGTTAAAATGATAAATGGCACCGTTTAAATTAATATTTCTATTTCATTTAAGCTTGAAGGTAATTTTCGGGATGCGCACTACACAATAAGTCATTGCACGATCTGTGCAGGAATATTATATAAATATTAAAACATTTATCAAACGTTTGATATTTTGTTCATAAAGTATATCAGCCGAAGGAAGTGTGAATTCTGGATCACTGTGTATTTTGAGTTGTTCAGTTCAGTAGTGTATTACGAATTTGTAAAGTGTTTAATCCTGTATTTCAGTTCTGGGCAGTGCAAGCAGAAGCCGATCCCAGCAGCACTCGGGGCAAGGCGGGAACAAACACTGGACAGGACGCACTCGTGTACACCCGCGCTCACGGTAAGATATATGATATGATATATGATACAAAAGGGACCTCAAAGAATGAAAGACCTGACATATAGAAATGAACGAATTAATTAGAAAATGTAATAAAGTAAGAAAGAAAGTGGCTTTAGAAATATTTAAAATGGTTATTTTTCTTATTTTAAACTGCCCTGCAAAAATGTATTTTATTACATTTTGACGTCACCCAATGAATGCGTAAATGTCTGCTCAAAAATAAAATTTATCATCACCAGGTATACTAGTAGATCTGTCTTAAAGCAGCTACAGCAGAAACAACAGTAAAGATCTTTATCGTATTTTCCTTATTGGATGCATTTTCTTATCATGCGCTCTTCGATGCAATGCACCAATAAAATAAATTTAACGGAAAGTGAAGCGAAAGTCGGGCGGATAATAGTTTTTCGCTTAACCACTGACTTTATTAAACTGATTGTCACATACAGACAGAAAGTGGTCCAGAGAGGGCGGCGAAATAGATGATGCGGCTCAAAGTGAACTTTAACGAGAGCAGCTTTAAAATGTGTCTGTGTTGTCCTTTAATATACTGTGGGATAGATGCTTTCCTCCGCTAAGATATGGGATTAGAAGTCTTTCCAAAGAGAGAGGAGTTAAGTCGGGATAGTGTGAACTGTCCCACCCCTCCAATAGGCTAAAGCAGAATTACAGCTTGTAAGACGGGCATCCCGCAGTCTCCCAGGAGACGCGACTCGACTTGGGTGTTCCAGGCTCTGCAGGGATACACTTTCGCATCTTGTATGTTTCATGTAGCCATCATTTCTGAGAAACATATTGGCAATGTTAAAAATGAACCTGTCGTGTTTCGGTAGAGTTAGGATCAAGCAATATCGTTTTAAAAGTGTCGCCTTAAATTTTTACAAAATTCATTCACAGACATGAAAGTTCTCGTTCGTCTTTGAGGTTCAGGTGTGAAATATTCGATACATCATTGCTGTCCAAGATTAGCCTTTATTCTCTTTGAGTATAATCATCAGATTTATCCTTATGAGATTAATGAATAATTAAGAAATGAACTGTTTGAACAAAATGAAATAAGTGAAATAGAAAAAGATTATGCTTCAGAATTCAGTCGTATTAATAAAATGAAGAGGATTTACTATCAGTACTAAAATCATGAAACATGAAACAAAAGAGAATACGCCTAAGCACCACTCAACCAGAGCAAATTTATGATTTTAAACATTTTCCCAACAACCAAATCAAATTTTATTTTTGCGTCCACTTGCAATCATAAATATAACAGCTGTGACATGATAACTAAGATGATAGATAGATAGATAGATAGATAGATAGATAGATAGATAGATAGATAGATAGATAGATAGATAGATAGATCCCTCGTGGTTTTATTGAAATATAGCCCAAGACTGAAAAGTATAAGGGAAGTTCTTTTACGTTTGAGTGCATTACATCGTTTCTTGAACTCTTCGTCGTAAAAAAGAAGGTAATTGTTTGTTGAAAATATGATAACTGGTATAAATTACTTTAAATCGCATTACTTAAGTTATAATAAAATAAAACAAAATAAAATTAAATTAACAAACAAGCGTTATGCACTAGGCCAATCTTGTTGTCAAGGCAACAGTAAATTACTTGGATGTAATGTAAACAGACCTTCTGAAGCTCATCTCATTCTTTTCTCTAAATAAATGAATATGTTGAATTTATATATTTATATCGAAAAATGAATGTATTACATACACACACAGTCATCCATATATACAGCTCTATATATTATTCTTATTATTTTAATTTAACTTATGTAATTTAGCTATAGAAATTAAAATTTTTTAGAGAAAGTATTTCTTTCTTGGCATTATTTATCTTAGTCTCCCCCGGTATGTTTACTGCGATGAACTGCATTTCATTTTTAGCACTTAAGAACAACGATGATCACATTAAACTGTGTATAGAAAACTGTAATCAAGTGATATTTACACGATCGGGTGTCTAAATATTCAATACATTCGTATGTAAACAGGAAATTTCATTCAAATGGAAATGTTTAATGATTTGATTTTCAAACTGAAAAATTTGGCAGGAGGATGCGTAACTCCTGATATGACTTTAGCTTTTTAATGCACAGTGTAAAGTAAGAAGCCTGATACCTTTGAACCCAGATATCAAAAGGCCATTCCCATTTAATTCAACGCTGAAGTGGGCTTGACTGAGGTTATTCCCCCATCAAAGGATCTGAAATGAAGTACGTGGGTATACACTCATTTAATGACAAGTAATTGACAAATCCGAGAACTTGCATTACCAGTGGAATAGGAGGGTATTAATTATTTAAAAACGATTAGCCTTTCTGAGAGTCCTGCACATATCCTGTCTTGTACTAGAAATATAGCCGGATCACAGAAAAAAGAAAGAAAGAAAGAAAGAAAGAAAGAAAGAAAGAAAGAAAGAAAGAAAGAAAGAAAGAAAGAAAGAAAGAAAAATTTTAAACTAAGTCAACTGTTTAATGCTTTAGATAGTGTTATTAAACAAATAACTCTACTAGCAGGTTTTGATCCTTAACCAAAGAAAGAAAGAAAGAAAGAAAGAAAGAAAGAAAGAAAGAAAGAAAGAAAGAAAGAAAGAATTTTTAAACTAAGTCAACTGTTTAATGGTTTAGATAGTGTTATTAAACAAATAACTCTACTAACAGGTTTTGATCCTTAACCAAAAATACAACTCGTTAGCAGTTGTTATATGTAAGCATATACATATATATATATATACATATATACATATATATATATATATATATATATATATATATATATATATATATATATATATATATATATTCAGTAACATAGTTGTGTTCATTCAAGCACTGTCATTTGACATATTTCCATCAAGTTTAGAAATAAATATAATCATGCTCCTCTGATTCAGTAAGTCAAGATCAAAGACATGGGCATGATTCAGCGGTGCTAACACAAACAAAACCTATCTATCTATCTATCTATCTATCTATCTATCTATCTATCTATCTATCTATCTATCTATCTATCTATCTATCTATCTATCTATCTATCTATCTATCTATCTATCTATCTATCTATCCCGAGATTCACGAATAATTAAGGAGCAAAATTAGAATGGCTGGACGAAATCGTTGTGAGGCTTAATATAGAGTACTATGAGACATTAAAATATTATATAGTACTTTTAAAATTCACTCTCAACATTTTGTACATTCTCAAAATGCCCGTTAGATTGTTGAGCTTTAGCTGCTGCTGTATAATGGACATTGTATCGCCATTTGGAATTTCTGTGTGCGCACGTGTCCTATTTTTTCCTGACGTTGTGAGGACTTATATTGTGAAGTGTGTCTAAAGAGTGAAACTCCAGCAAATTGGACAGTTTCAAGTGTTGGAGCTCATTGCTGTTGTCTGTGCGTTAATTTGTTGTGAAGTGTTTATTTGTATAAGTCCTAAAAACAAGAGCAAAGTTCTCACAGCCAACACGACACAAAGCGTTTCTCCAGGCAGCAGTGAGTAATTCTCAAAAGACCAAATATTATTGTAAAAATAAATAAATATATGCATACATAAATAAATAAATACAAATACAATACTGGATTCCTGTTCCATTTGTAATTTCAAGTGATAGTAGGCCTCGTTTGCATTTCTCTATACGTAAATTTGAAAAAGGCTTGATTGCACTGTAACTCTTAATTATGCATCATAATTCTGAAATAGCACTATATAATTAAAATATTTTGCAAAATATGAATGATAAATATTGAAGGGCAAGGCATAAGTAAACCACTTGATTTTGCTTAGTGTATTTACGAGGCGTGTCTCGAAAAATGTATAGCTTACATGAAACCTTCAGTCAGATAACTAAAAAAGAGACTGGACACCTCAATAACAATAAGGATGCACTGGACTTACCCAGGTAGCAATATATATGTATTTTATGTGAATGTTAAATGCGTTTATTTTAGACGTGAATCTTCTTCATAAAATAATCTCTTCGTTGTTTTATCCTCTATATCCGCAGGTATAAATGTTCTGACAGTCTCTGCCTCTTCTAAATCACACAGGCGCTGTTTTGAAAGTTCGGATTATTCTACAGAAGCCTCTAAGCCGCCTATATATCCTTATTTGAGTCCGTGCTGGAAATGTCGGAGTCCTTCGCACCTTTTACTGGAAATTATACTGACTGCGGAAAGTTTCTACTGTTGACATGCAAAGCACCAATTAACAATGATACGGAATGGCATTTATCAGGATGCTATATCAAACCCTGACACAACTAATAAAAAAGGTTCAGAAACAATTAAGTTCATAAATAAAAAGTGAAAGAAGCTTGTACCTGCCGCCTTTGCTGTGCCTCAGCTGCGCAGACTGCTCTGTAAATGGGCTCGCCACTTCGCAGCATTTATTTGAGCTCAAACTCTGTCACTGTTGACTTTAGCACAAAGCAAAGATTTCACAGCCGCGCTAGTTTTAAAAAAATGATTATTTTACCAAGATATCGATCAACGTTATAAAAATTCAGTTAAGCATAATGGCTAAAATGAAGAGTATACGAAATATAATATCTGTGTAAATTTGCTAAGTGTGACGTGTTAGTGTGGTAAGTTTACCCTCTTGGAATTTGGTTTTAGATTTTGTTGTGTTTACTGACTCTGTTTATTCACAGATCGCGACGGTATAAAGCGGGTTTGCAGTATCATGCTCAGAGAAAAAAAAACTGAAAGGAAAAACACCCTAAAAGTAAAGTATAGGTTTCGAGTAAACCGAACGGTGGGAATAAGAGCATGCGGACTCTGGCAAGGACAACGGGTACTCGAGTACTGATCTGTGGGAGAGAAGACTTTTTTGACTCATCAAAATGACATCCGAGGTTTTGATTTATTCGGAAAGAACTACATTTTATCTGTTAGGATCAGTGGAGTGGGAGACACTAAGTAGTTTAAAACTACCCCCCTGACAATGGCTCTGTGATATGGAACATAACAGGTTAGAGCATCGCATTCAGAGTTCATTGTTCCCAAATCTGCCCTATTTTCCCCTTCTATTCTCCTGCATCCCGGGAGGCTTTTATGTGGTAATGAAACAAATTTCATGCTTGGATCGCAACGTGTGTGTCCTCCCGCAGGACAGAAACAGAGAAGCGACTGGGTATCTGCCATGGGCTCGGCTTTCTTTGGACAATGTGGAATTTAAGCAGGATTTAAATGTTGTTATTTAGGTTCGGCTTCAATTTGTCCCTAAAGTGTTATGCGTGGGAAACTAAACGAAATTGCAGTTGGGCAAAAAAAAAAAAGTCTCGCCTAATGTCAGCCCCCCTGTTCTACACACACAGGAAAGATAGAGGGAAAAAAGAGTAACTTTTGCAAAAAGTGTAATGCTAAGCCCTTGTAACTGACCGTGTTCAACTACATGATTTGTATACTGTAGTGTCTCAGCTAAGCAATTTACACGGCAATTTTCATAGCTGAAGTCATTCTAAAATATTAGAATTTGCATGCATTACATGAAAACAATTCTAATGAAATGTTACTTTGTCAAAAAGTCACATCTGTCTACTTGAATTTTAGATTTTATATTTCTTTATTAGCATTTTAATCATCGTGTAGGATTGAAGTAAATGTGAAAAGAAATAGAATAGGAAATATAAAAATATTGAACGCTGGGTATTTTTCAGCGCGGAAATGTTTAGACATGTGTGCATACTGGCTCTTCTTCATTGCTGAAGTGGTGATTTACAAACTTTTAAAGACTAATAAAATCTCAAAATGGCCATTTTTATATAGACAGAGGTCTGTTGGAAACAATGAACAGAAGGGCCTCGACGTCTCCTAAAGATCCCACTCACTTAAAGTAGAAGACGACTCAAACGAAATTACTTTTATGTGTGTGTGTGTGTGTGTGTATATATATATATATATATATATACAACCACTATATATATATATATATATATATATAGAGAGAGAGAGAGAGAGAGAGAGAGAGAGAGAGAGCTGTCTTTATCTGTGTGTACGTTTGGAAAGGTGTTTTAATCGCTAACTAAAAAAAATGTTCTGTTTTATAACTGAATTTACTTTAGCTCTGAATTGAAGTTCATCAGCATTGTCGTGTAGGTTACTAGGTTCAGATCTCTGTCCGATCAGTCTCTGTTCTGAGTTTCCACATTCTCCTCTTGTGTGAAGTAGATGTTCTCCAACATCACAAAGATTTGTGTGTTGAGCATTAAGTTGATGGGCTAATTTTTATTGGCCCGGCATAAGTTAGTGTGGGCGTGTGAATGTGTCCTGCCTTCAACTTACCGCCCCCGTCCAGGGTTAGCTCCTGCCTTAAGCTCAATGCTGCCTGAAAAAGCATAGTCTCCCGGGGACCCTCTATTGGTACAGGGTGGTTTGAACTATATGGATGAATGGATGTGTGAGAGCTCTCTCTCTCTCTCTAATTTTCTATTAAAAATAACTGCATTCAAAATTAGTTTAAAAAGGACAAACATAATGATCACGTAGGAATCCATATGGTTGCTCTTATAAAGCAATGTATAAATAATGAAGCGCATGACATACTAAATGATACTTCAGACACAAAAGTCGGTCCTTCAGACGTGTTTTCCTTTAATTTAAAATACTGTTTTCTTGTGCTCTTATTTTTAAAAAAATATAATCTGCACCAAAGTAAAAAAATCAAATGTAGTAATGCACTAAGAATAAAATTTATGCACGATAAAATGAAAAAAAAACGTATGTGGATAATTTTTTTTTGCGCTAAGTCAAGTGTAGAAAATATTTTATATTATATTGCGATTTGGAGAACAAACACAATTTGAGGAGATTGGGCTAACTATTAAGCATTTGAATCATTCCTAAGGATGGATGGATATAGATCTTCTTACATACAAGTTTAAAAAAAAATAAACATTTTTAAACAGAATAGAAAATGATACCTTACTGACAAATGTTCTTATTTTGATCTTTTTATAGTCTATATCACTAAAAAGTGTTACATTGTTCACGTCATCTTAAATTTTGCATTAACACATTCTATGCACAATACAAAACGGCCTGCATAACTATTTTTATATAAGAAATGGTTTCGTCTGATGAAATGTAAAGAATTGATTAATCTATTAATGTTCTGCACATGTCAGCGATGTTACATCAGTAATAAAAATAATTATAAAGGAAATGGAGACTAAAAAGTGGAGTGTATTTATACATTTGATTACATCTTGCCTGAAGAAGGGGCCTGAGTTGCCTCGAAATCTTGCATATTGTAATCTTTTTAGTTAGCCAATAAAAGGTGTCATTTTGCTTGGCTTTTATACATTCATAATGGCTAACACGGTACAACACTCTAGTAATACATTTGCACAAAAATATGTACCTTTCCTTTTATTGTTTTACTTAGCAATGGCATTCCGAGTCTGGCTTTGTGTTGTTTATGACAATCTTGCCGTTTTAAGAGACTAAAAGGCAGAAAGATAGCAGACAATCCGCCTTCACCTGGCGCCACTCGGACTGCATCACTCGAATTTTTAGTCTTTCGTGTTTGGAGTTAGACAGAGTAGCCCAATGGATATTAAAGACCTTGTAGTAAAGCCATTTCAGCACAAACTGGGTCTCAGTTACAACTTAGCATACCTGCCTTGTTTAGTAGGTTAAGTATGTTTCATATCTACCAAAAATACCAGCTAACACTTTCCCAATATAGTGTATAGCACTTTCATCTATTAGGCTAATACCGCGTAAATTAGATGAAACAAAATATTTATCAGATAGATAGATAGATAGATAGATAGATAGATAGATAGATAGATAGATAGATAGATAGATAGATAGATAGAGATCACTATATAATTGATAAATGTATATGTGTGACGATACGCGCAAATTTATAATAAATCGTACAGAATTTTAAAAAATTCAAATAACCACTTAAATATAGGGTTTTTGCAATTCATTTTTACTACCAGAATACACATTTACAATGCATAAATAAAAGAATACACAAACGATAAATTACTCGTTTGAAGCACTTCACTCTCCCAAACAGTATCTAATAGTCAATTACAGCAATATATCCCAACCTTTATTTCATTATTATACATAGAAACCGTACTTTGGTCCATATTATTTTAATCGCATATCATTTATCATTGCATCCGTTTTACAAAAAACAAAACAAAACAAAACAAAAAAAATGTACCAAACAAACTTGACATCTAATCAGAGTAGAACATCAAAAATATTCAGAGGTCATATGCACAAACTATCATTTTACAAAATTTACAAAGTGTGCGCGTGAGGGGTAGTTCATTGGCCTTTAAACGCTTAGGAGGAGTTCATGATAGGTCGAGAATACACACCTTGATAGTAAGACGCGGTTTCACTGGAAATTGGCGACGAGTCTAAGCCCGCTTTGCTCGCCATTGAGCCCATGGAAAGGCCTCCAGCCATGGGAGAGCCATATCCCGAGTAATGCATCACCTGTTCGTACGTTTTAAGGTCCATTTTGTGATGTTGTTGCTCAGACGACATTAAGTTATTAATAGAGAACGGGTGATTAAAAGAATAGTGGTGCTCCGGTTTGAGATGCGTTTCATGGGCGAGCACCGAGTGATGTTGTGCCATCAGGTGCTGCGCTTGCGATGTAGGGGAGGCTGTGTGATCCGGACTGACAGACTGACTGGCCTTCAGGTCCGACATGGACCGCTTCTGCTCGTTTGAGGAGGAAGAAGTCGAATGGGGGGATTCGTTGCCATTGCAGCTTTCCGAGCTGCTGTTGGATCCCCCGTCAGAAGCTTTCCTAGATGACTCCTTTGAAACCTGGATCTTATCACATTTGAAGCGTTTCTGTCTCCTCAGATAGCATCCGTTCTCGAACATATTGCCAGAGTCTGGGTGCAGGGTCCAGAAGGATCCCTTGCCAGGTTTATCCGGTGATCTAGGCACTTTCAGGAAGCAATCGTTGAAAGACAGCGAATGGCGAATAGAGTTCTGCCATCGCTGCTGGTTCTGTCGGTAAAAGGGAAAGAGGTCCATGATCCACTGGTAGATTTCACTGAGGGTAAGCATTTTGTTGGGCGATTGCTGAATTGCCATTGTGATCAAAGAGATGTAGGAGTAAGGAGGCTTTGCGTGAGTATAACTTCTTCTGTATGTTTTGGGGTCCCTCGAGCGGTTAATGTTGGACTGTCCATACATTGGACTCATAGCGTTCATGTTGGTATACGATGTCAAAGCATTCATTGCCGGTGCCTGAGCGCTCATTGGGCTCATGCTAGGGCTAAGAGCCGTACTCATACCAGTCATGCCAGTGCCCATACCGTTCATAGCACCAGGTCCCGGAGACATGCCAGTCATAGAGGGGCTCATCCCCGTGTTCACATACGACATGTTCATGGAGCCTGCCGTCATGTTGGCTGTGGTGCTCATGCCAGACATTGTCATGTAGGTGTTCATGCCGTTCATTCCGAGTCCGGGGTTCATGTTTCCTACAGATGTGTAGCACTAGAATAAAAGAAAAGAAATATATAAATAACGAACACCAAACAATCTATAAATTACGTTTTATGATAGAAAAGTTCTGAAATTGTTCATCTGTTTCATAATGACATTATTACATGTATATGTATGGTTGACGCCTTAATCTTGTGAAGGCAGAAGTTTGTCAGATTTAGTTTGACAAAATAAACTGCTTGTGTTACTAATAAATTCTTGTTAAATGAATTTAAACCGATAGAAATCAATTCTTGAAAGAACAATACATCCTAATTTTTCATTTATTTGAAAAAATTCTATTCAAAGCAAAATCGCCAGCGTTAAATAAACTCTTATAGAGTAAAGCAACATTTTTCCATGTATACACTTCTAGGGTTAATGTAGCACTGACGGGTTTCTGTGGCATTAAATGTTACGAACAATCATTAAAAGTACGGTATATATGAGAAATTGCTTGTTAGAATGCACATACTTTTATTTAGCGAAAATATCCTCTGCAAGCAGACAGATTTAGTAGCTAGAGTATTCATTAACTTTACTATATGATTAGTTAAAAATGTTGTACAAGGCGGTTTAGTTTACACGATCCAAATAAATAAAATAGTTATATATATATATATATATATATATATATATATATATATATATATATATATATATATAAACGGTATACACACTTATATGTATAAAACCGTATACGTATGCGCGGGTGTGTAAACGTGTGTGTATTTCACCAGCTAAAATTATGTGGGTTTGTAATGTTACAATCTTCTTACTAAATACTTTAATGATAAAACTTTGAATTAATTTAAAGAACCAAATTACACGTACACAAGTAAAAAAACACATTGTGTGCATTATTATTTAAGCCGCGACATTTCCTTAAGGACATGTAAGCTCAAATGCTTTCTGTCTTTGTATAGTTTACTGGTGTGATTGTACTTTCTGTTTATCTGTACACTATATATACAAACATATACACATACACATATTTGGTTGTAGGTCACATAGTGATGCAGTAATCTTTGGTGCCTAAAAGAAATGCGTTTGTTCAATTGTTAGTATTAGAAAAAAAGTTTTTCTCACATGCCAAACTCAAGTTTGCAGCGCAGCTCAGAGATCGAGGAGGATTTGGAGGCGCCTCAAGTCAATATTTGATCACAAAGTTAATATTATCTCAGGGCTAATACTGAGTTGTATAAAAAGGGATCGGCTTTAGGCAAAAAAATAAAGGCTACCCACCTCTGGTTCTCCGTAGTAGCTGCTCCAGTCAGAATGTTCGTGTCCTTCCATTTTTACTGCGCCCAACATCGTGGAAGCAGCAAAACGCGTAACTTATAACTTCTCGAAAGAAGATAAAATGCAGCTTCCCAAGTTAAAAATCACAGGCCTCCAAGTTCCCAGAAAACAGTTCTTATTTGTAGTGAAGGGTTTGTTCATGTGTAGGTTTCGATACAGTGGTGCCGAGAGGCTGTGAATAGCGTCTGATGATGACAAGACCTGAAGTGACGTTGGTGGCTGGCGGTAGTCTCTATGATATAGCTGTGAGTGCCAGACGAGCCTCCAATCCCTATTTCTTCGCAGCCCTATTTGAATAATCAGCTCACACCTAGGCGTGAGACTCCTCGGCTTGGCCCTCTATTGTGCACCTGCACTAACTATAAAGAATAAAGCCATTTGAATGGATTCATTAAACCCTAATCTGATTGCCTTTCAACAGAAAAAAAGACTGCTTTAAGTCATGCTACACTAATGTGTGTGCGAGAATGCTTTTATTTTTCTGTTTATCAGACTTTCTCGATTAGGTTTAAACATAAAAGTTGTACTGCAATATTTATAAAAATAAACAACAACAACGACAAAGCAACATTTCATTGGGCTGCAGCTTTAAAAAACGAGGTATTTCATGGAAGCGTCCCAAATTATAGTTTAACAGTTTGGAAATTTTGCATGGGCATGATTTCTTATTTTGCCAAAACAGCCTTGGCATTACAATAACAATCTGCTTCCAGAGTCTACGGGTTTTTTCGAAACACTGTCAAACGTTTAGCCAAAGACAATGATTTAGGATTAAAAACAGTTCTGAATCAGTGTAAGATAACAAAACCGTGAATTAATTTAGAAGCACGATAACAAATGGATATCGATTAAAAATATTTTCATTAATTCATATACATAAAATATGAAGCATGTGGTTGCTTTACATTGCGAAATAATCTCCTTTCTACTCGTTTCTACCTGCCTGTCTTGCAGGTGACAGTGCTTTCTGCTGGTAAAGGCCAGTCATTTTATTGATTCTACAGGACACGCTTGCTGTTTGAGACATTAAATAAAGCAAAGTTTATTTAATGTGTTTGATCATCAGAGATTTAACGGATCTCTACAGCGATGACTGATAAAGCAGCCTTCAGAAAACACCGCTGCTCTTTGAAGTGGAATTAATCTTAGCATTTCTCTTCTAATTTATTTACCGATTACATAGAGACTAAGAGGTAAAATATTTACGGGACTCTTATTATAAATAGGGCTAACTAGACAGTGAAATGCATTCCACCGCAGTAGTGTCAGTGTTTCGTTCCCCTTTTGTGACATAAATGGATGTTTGCACGTATGTCAATTTTAAGATTTTGTTTATTCTGTATTTTTTAATTTAAAGTAATCAGAATAATAAAAGACAAATACACATATATTTAAATATATATACACTTTGAAAAACAGAAATGTAGTTTTTACTAGTGTTACTAGTAATACGTGTTACAATATAACATCGACGTTTTGCAGTAATTTTACTTCATTAATGTAGATTATATGTCAGTAAATAAAAAGAAATAAAATCACTTAAAACGTTACAATTGTTAAAAGGTAATGGATTAGTTATTAATAAATAAAAGCTTTTAATTGAAATACATGCTAAATTATACCGTCACACTTTAAAATGTGCTGCACATAAGCATTTAATTGCGACGTTGTATGCAAAATTAACAATTATTTTCTAAGGGCTGGCGAATTACTAAAGTATCAATGCGCCCTCTATTGACCAAAGGAGAAAAGAATCCCAGTATCTGTTGTTATAGTTGCCCAAATGTTACTCTTTTAGTGTGCGAGTATGTGAGTGTACCGTGGGAGTATATGCATTTCGAAACAATGTTTTTAATATGCTTTTGAAATGTGCAAATTAAAATTTAAAACACCCTTGGTTGCGTAAACACTCCGATGAGGCGCTAGTTTTAGAAATGGCTATGCAAGAAAAAATATTTCAATAGCTTAAACAGAATTGGTCTTATATCGTTCTAAAATAGTGAAAACTTAACTGCACATTTATTAGACAAATACAAGACATTTCATATTTCCAGAATGCATTTACACTTTTAAACTAGTATATATTAAACATAACTTTTATTACTGTTAAAACAGCTTGCATTGGCATCAGATCAACTGTGCTATTACGAAATCTAGAGAAACTTACTTAAACTAACTCCGCTACAGACTGTTGTTGGACAAAAACATTAACCCAACACAAGAAATTACTTTTCTAGATTTAAAACGTTTAAATAAAAAAAAACACCCGTAAAGCAATTGTTTATGCTTACTATTTAACTTTATATTTTGTCATTCGGCTTACAAATTTTACACGCTGTATTACCCTTACTTCCCCCAAATATTATTTTTTATAAATCTTCTGGGTGTTCACTTCAGTGTATCCATCCATGATTTATTCACCGAATTCGCTTAACATACGCAGTTTGCGGGATGCGGAGATACCCAACGTACCCCGGCAGGCGCAAGCACATTCTAGTCAATTTACTCATTCAAGTTAAATAATAAATAAATAAAAAAGCACATTGAATTTCTTACTTATTTGATATATACTGTATTCACGGCTACGTACGAAAAAAGCTCCAGCAGCTTGACAGATGGGTGGATAGATAGTTATAAAAATATACTTGTTACATTTTTTGGCAAGAGATGCGGAAGTCTTACGTCAGACCTGAAAGCAGCGGGTATGCTTAAATTAAAGATAAAATCTCTTAAGGTGTGCACGCAGAGCTCTTTAAGATAATATATACAGTGTAATCGAGTACTCTGCGCAATAATATTTCTGACGATAACAAAACAAAACAAATCTTCCTCAATAACATCAGCTTAGACATTATGCTGTATACTGTACATTACTCTACAATTTTTCAGTATTATAGTAAACACAATTTTAAAAAGAAACTGTAGCTGCCAACATGAAACATGTTATTAATTACTGCAGAAACACTACTGCGGAACAATTTTCTGTAACACAACCTGCCGAATTTTTTACACTGTTATTATTGAGTGTGGCCGTGACAAGCATTGACTGTTGCCCTTCATTCTTCCCAGTACGACAGGAGGGTCCTGAGCCTCAGTGAGGAGATGGAATTGCATAACGTGTTCTGTAAAATAGAAACAGAAATCGTACACCAGTGCGTGTTAATGGGACCAATATATATTTATGATAACATACTTTTAAAATATATATCTTTTTCAAAGTCAGTGGTGCAGCATTTTCAGAAAACTGTGAAAAGTGAAGTGACAATGATATTTTCAAATATACATAGGCACTTTGAATGGGCTTTGAATCAGACATGTAAAGTTTACTGAGAGGGAAAATGAAGTTCACATGTACACACATTGTTGAAATGCAGTACTGCAATTTTTTAATCTTTCAGATTTCCATTTGAAAAGGTAAGCTTTCTTTCTCTCTCTCTCTTTTTTTCTTTCTTTGCAAGGACTAATATCCTAAACTGAATGTTTCAAATGCCCAAATTAGCATTCTGGCAGTATCTCTCAAGATTACTGTTAAAATATACATTAAGGCATCCATTTATAGTCTCAATCACTAAGTTGTGTTTTCCCCATTGTTCTGGATGAATTTAACCTTTACGAATTGTTGTTCAAGAGACATTGTTTTTTGAATTAGCAGTTTATAACAATATGTTAAATTAAAAATAAATTAACCTTGCTGTAGTTAAATACAATAACAAACACACTTTGTTTACATGAAGACATAAGAAGATACTAACTAATGATAAGCAAGAGAGATAGTATAAAGAATAGTCTTTTTTTGTGTTGATTTATTCATTAGTGCCCTTTAAATTAGGTAGCAGTGTAAAGAAAAATAATTCCTTTTATGAGATCATCCACTGACTATTTTTTCCATTGGAGGACTCAGCCTGCTTTTTATGGGTTATTCTCACAGACCAATTTTCTCAAGTACAATTTTTTTACTTGACTGTGATATCCTGGACACATTGTTAGAGAGTGTTTATTGATAAGAATGATTGGCTAATGGACTCAAGGGCAGCCTTTTGTCCTTATCTGTTGATAGATCAATATCAACAGTACAGAAAGTGTATAACTTTCCTTGTTTACTATTTGGTTGATTAGATAATTAAGCTACTGAGTGTGCTGTGGTACAGATATTCGTTATCCTATTTAGTATATACAGGGAATTTTATACTAAGAGAAGTGATTTACTGAATAAACAGTTTTAACTGAAAATACAAAACCTTTAAATTTCCAGTGACAATGTGGCCTTGTGAGAAACATATAAGGACAATACTGCATAATAAAATTGTCTGTTGTTTCACAGCACAGCACTTAGCCAGTCATCTAATCTGCCATTCCAAAAAATACTGTGTATTGTATATGTCATACAATGTGGCACACTTGTAATTTGTAACTAACGTAGGATAAAAATGCCAGCTATCTATCTATCTATCTATCTATCTATCTATCTATCTATCTATCTATCTATCTATCTATCTATCTATCTATCTATCTATCTATCTATCTATCTATCTAAATAAACTGTCACACCATAGATTAAGTTAGATTAAGTTTAGCCACCTTACTTACAGTGCAGGTGATTAAATATGTTACATTTTTAAAGTATCTTGGTGAAGATAGAAATTGTAACACCAAGAAAGCATTACCTGAAGTCTACCAAATATGGTGTGCACAGTGCTGAATGGTTACTTTATTACAAATAAAGACAGGTTCACAACAGAGATGGTAAACTTGTGGACAAGTTATGGTTAAACAATTTTGCTGTGTCCATTTGAAGAAGACATCTTTAAATGAAGTTTGATTGAGTAGTGAATATTATATATGTTTAATCACAATAGATAATTCCTTGAAGGAGGACAAGAATACTGTTTCTACAGAAACCTTAAAAATATCTGGATAAGTCACTGAGACAACTTTGATATTAGCTAATCAAATTAATTTGCTTGTCAAACATTCTATTTTCTTTTGTTTATTTTTTTATATAACATTTAGTAAGAGAACAAAGCACAAAGGTACAACACAGTTAGATACAACCAATATAAGAACACAGACATTGTGTTCCAAAAAATTTCATCCAATTCTCTTTCCCTAAAGGAAATTACACAACTTTTCCAGCGATTTTCAGTCATAGCCTTCATTTTCATAATCTTAGTGAGTCTGAGACAGTCCTTGGCGCACTCCTATGAAGCCAGATGCATAATGTGACACAGCCTGCAACTCACTCCAACTAGTATACAGCTTGTTCCAATACAATCAAACAGGTTTGATTTTGTCTTTAGTTGAAGGGCCGGGATCTCTGTACACTAGATCTGTCAAACAATGAATGCTTATTCTGAAATAAAATGCACAGAATACCACAACAAGGAATGCAAGTGTTTTGGACCTCAAAAACAGAACAGAAACTTGTATGTCTAATGTCTCATGTTTTTACATACCACAACAAAGCAAAGATAAAAAAGGGCAGGGACTGTGGCTGAACTTGCCGCAGTTGATAACCCTTCACACAGCATCAGCTCAGCCAGGCAACACACTATTCCTTAGACCTTAGTTACTCCAGCCACTAGTGGGAAACCTGGGACAGCAAAACATGACCTTTTAGCTCTGTCAGTGGCCAGTTGAGTTGCTTTCTCCCAAGTTACACAGCGAGCTTGGAGATCTTGTTGTAATGTCCAAGTCTTCCTGTGACGTCCCCTTCGCCACTGTCCTTTAGTGGGCTTCCACTCCATCACAACGTGGGCTGGATGGTTTTTGGACAGTTGAAAGAATTGTTCGGCAAACTTAAGTCTGCATTCTTCCATAATGTCCTGTAGACTCTTTAGCCCTGTTCGGTTCATTATTTCCTTATTTGTCATGTGATCCAACCATGTGACTTTAAGGATTCTCCGGCAGCATCTTTGGTGGAATAGATTTAGTTTGTGAGCTGTTTTTACTTCATAGACCATGTCTCACTGGCATAAACTGTGATCGGTAAAACAATTTACTTGTACAACTTAATAATCAAGTTTAGTGTTAGTGTGGGTGACTTCCAAATGCTGTAGATTTTCCAGAAAATGCCCACTGCTTTACCATGTCGCACTTGGACATCATCTTTGGCGGTCCCATTTCGTGCTATGCTGCTGCCAAGATAGGTGAATTTGCCAACTTCCTCCAAAGGGGTTTGTTTCACAGCAACTGGATGGGTGCTTGTGTTGGTTCCTATTATTATTATCTTGGCTTTGTCACCACTCACAACCAAACCCAGTGGTGCAGTCCGGTTGACTCGGTTGTTAATCATAGTTTGCAGCATCAGGACATCCTCAGCTAGCAGGGCGATGTCATTGGCAAAGTCTAGGTCAGTCAGCTGATCTTGCATGTCCCACTGGACACCAAATTTTGACTTATCCATTGCTTTATTTAGTATATAGTTCATAACAATAATAAACAAGAAGGATGAAAGGATGCAACTTTGTTTGGCTTCAGTCAATATTCTGCATACATTGCTTAGAATATGTTTATAAATTTTTGTGGAATATTTTTTTGTAATATAACATCAGCTAAATTTTGAGAGAGATGTGACAAAAGAACCCATTCTAAAATGGTTCCTTGGATCTATTAAAACAGTAGTAAAGATATGGTAGAGACATAGCGCACTTTAGAATGGCATTAATGAACTCTTGCAAATTCTAAATAATTCTTGAACCATTGTTCACAGAGAAAACATTTTTTCAGTTTAATATAATTTAGAGCTTTCTCACTGAGTTACTGGAAGAGGGTTAGGATTATTACAGTTAAGAAAAGTCCAATCAATGTAAGATATCACAATAGATTTTTAATTTCAAAATGTTATCCTATCTGGTGTTACTCTGAATATTAGAGGATTGGGAATATTTTTAGATCCATGGCTATCTGAGAGATTTGTTAAAAATAAAGTTTGTCCAAGGGTGGTCTGAATGTAGAGTATTCCCAAAACATATGACCTAGATAGGAAGGGAGATTGATGATATCATTCACAGTTTGTATTTTGTCCAAGATACATTTTTGAAAACTTTACAAGAGATCTACCGTATATACTCACATATAAGTCTGGTCTTGAAACCTTGAAAAATCAATCATAAAATCAGATCCGACTTATACGCCCGTTCAAAAATGCAACATTTAATTTTTTTTGTTTTTTTACATCTTCTTGCTCCTCCAATTTTGCATCATCTTCTCAGACACTTCGAATTTTGTTGCAGCAGTGCAGTTACCAATTTCTTTCACTACTTCAACGATGTTTAATTAAAAACAGCTTCATATTTTCTTCTGATTGAACACTCCATCGTAGACAAGGGATGTTCTTACAATAAAGCTGTATGAGTATGTAAGATACAAAAAACACAAATCGGTGCAAACGTTGCTTCGGAATAGTTTGGGTATTACCGCGTGGTCACGTAGGCACAATAGAGAGAGAGAGAGAGGTTAGGAGTATGCGCTGATACATCACATTGCTGCACCCACATAGAAAAAAAAGGTAGTGTGCTCCGTGGTTAACCTCTCTCAGTTGGGTGTTAGCATATCATAATCTATTGAATAGTGTGAATTTTCCGCATTCGACTTATACGGCCGACATTATAAAATACCAGAAATTATACGGTAAAATCAAGTCCCGACTTATTCGCGAGTATATATGGTATATGTGTTTTGTATATTTTTTAGCTGAATTACAGCATTCTTTGCATTCCTTTTGGAGATTCTATATGTTTTTCTGTATTGATTCTGGTAATCAAACACTTTTTCTGCATTTTCTGGTTCACTGAGATTGATTGTGACATCCATTTGTAGTAATTCTCCTCACATTCGCTGCCATTTTGGTCATTAAGGCATAGGCATTTGTTTTTTGGGGCATGTTCTTTGAGGTCATGGCACGACATAACAGGTTAAAAGGTCCCCCTAGATTTTCCTTTCTCATCCAACTTGCAGACTCAAAACCCTTTTGTAATCGCTCTTTTAAACTCTTTTGCTAATGAAATTTTAGTTTAATGTCTTCTTTCCTCTTGTATTTTTTTAATGACTTTTGTCTCTCATTTTGGCTTTGACACTAGTACTTTTTATTCTCCTGACATTGACTGTTTTTTGGCTTTTGTGTATTCAACTGGCTTTCTCCCAAACACAGTCTGCTTGCAGATGTAACAGGTAGCACAAGCGGTTCACATAATTGTAGTGCAGGCAAGTGGTATATTGTCCGTCTATGGTATATGATTAAAGTGCAATAACCTTAACATGCATCACATGTGGAATTAATGAAAGTAAAGATCAAGCATCACATGTTGAAATCAGGTGTAATAGTGAGCAGTCAGCACGGGTTTAGAGGGGAAGATGCTGTTTTGTTAATTTTCTAGAATTCTATGAGGTGCATATAATACCATATATCTGCATGTTCAGAAAGCTTTTAATAAGGTTTCATATCAGAGGCTACTGATCAAACTAAGAAAAGTGGGAATTCAGGGATCAGTGTGTACAAAACTGGCTTAATCACCAGAACTTTTTCAGAATTAGGTGCTGTTACAAGTGATGTCCCTATGGGTTTAGTGCTAGGGTTGTTGCTGTTTTTAATATATATAAATAATCTTCATAAGAATATAAATAACAAGTGGCTTAAGTTTACAGATAATACCAAACTGGGTGGAATGGCAGATAATGTAGTGTCATAGAAGGCAAGGTCAGGCTGGCATTCTAGCTGGAATGGATGGCGATTCTTTACCTGTCCAGGAGGCCTTCATAATGGAAGGACAGTAGGAAATGCCATCTCAGAGACATGGGTTCCTCCTGTACTCTGGATGGCCTCATCACTCTGGTGGAGCTGCCATTTATGCACCAGAGGTCAGCATGCACTATGGGTAGCCCCATTGAGGTACTTGGGTACCACACTTGGGGGGGCATCCAGAAGGACACGCCCCTCTCCTACTGAAGTTTTGCCTGACCCAAAAGTGCTCTTTGATGGCAACATTGTTGCACCAGAAGTACTCCCAGATCCAGTTTAAAAAGAAGCTCCTCCACCTTCTCCAGGTGAGTCAGAGTCAGGAGTGTAGTCAGGCAAAGCTCACTTGGGAGGAGTGGAGAAGAAAGACAAAGAATTAATAAAGAAGAAACCTTTATTTGAAGAAAAGTTATTTGATGAAAATAAAACAGTTTATTTGAAGCCGGGACTGTGTATTGTAGTTGTGTCAAGGGTTTGGAGCTTTGATATTTGCCCCTAGTGGTCACTGTAGGAACAGTTAAATCACTATAGAAAGAATACAGGCATGGACACATTTGTAGCAGATGACATTTAATTTAAATAGCTGCAAGTTGATGCACATGGAAAGTAAAAATATTAGATTTTTATACACAATGGTAATTCTGAACTTTGAAAACATACTTTATGAGAAGGACCTAGGAGTTGTAGTGGACTTGTCATTATCCAAATCTACTGTAGACTGTGTAGAGAAGCCATTAAGAAGGGTAATAGGATGTTTGATTATATAACATGATGCATGAAGTACAAGTGAGTTGAAGTTATGCTTAAGTTATACAATACACTAGTGAGGCCTCACGTGGCATACTGTGTACAGTTGGGGTCCACATAGTGCAAAAAAGGTGTAGCAGCAGTTGAAAAGGTAGAGAAAAGAGTAAATATTCTGATTCTGGGACTAAGAAGTATGAGTTATGGGAGGAGATTGAAGAAGCTGAGACTTTTCAGTTTAAGTAAATAAAGATTAAGAGGTGACATGATTAAAGATGTTTAAAATTATGAAGGAAATTAGTTCAGTGGGTTGTAACTGTTACTTTAAAATATATTTTTCAAAAAGACCAATAAACTATCCAAAGGTATATATCATAGAAACATTTAAAAGTTTAATGGTGGTTGACAATAGTAGTGTAGGGCTCTTCAAAACTCGATTTGATGTTATTTCAGAGGAATCAGGTGAACAGGTTTGGCAAGCTGTTTGGGTTGAATGGCCTGTTCTCATCTAGAATGTTCTAATATTCTAGTAGAAGCAGGGGGAAAAGGTCAGTCTTAAAATTCTATTTTTTTGTGATTTTATTAAACACCCATGTTTTAGTTCATTGCTTTGCTTACCCAATTTCACATTAGGCATGCACTTTAGACACATTAGCTGCCCACTTGCACTTTGACTCCCTTCTCTAACCAAAGACCATGATTACTGTTTTTGTTTGTTATAGCCTGTGCACCAATCTCTGCCAGTTTTAACCACATCTGTGCCAGTTACTGAATTTCCTATTTGTTTTTTGGACTTGAGTTAACTAACAGTTGTATATTGCTGCCCCTGGTGTTTGTATTTAAGACATGTCCCTTGAAGAGAAACTGACAGTGACTGGCTTCCAAGTGACTATAAGGATTTCTTTCATGAATTTGCAAGATTTCAAATAGTGATGCAAGTATTCAGGTGTGTCACTTTAGAGAATCCACATGCTTTTTTTGGACTCAAAATATAACCTTGTGAAGAATTTGATTAAACAAGTGCAACAAGCTTTCTTTGGAGTACAGGGACTGCATTGTGCTGTGTCTGGTTGGGCCAGTATTGCAGTCACAACAATAACAAAAGCAATATGTGGCCCTTCTCCTTGGAAGATTGTTTATCAAACATTTGATGGACTACATTGAAGATAATTTAGTTTTAATGGAGAGCGTTTCTGTGTTTGTGGCCTCTGTACCTATTTTTTTTAAGAAAGCAGAGAAATTGTTCATGCTATTCACTCAGAGCATGTTGCTTAAACCTTGAAGAATAGACATTGTAAGATAAATCAGCATTCAACCAAGTACATTTTAGAATATTTTAAAAACAGTTTGCCTCAGCAACAGGATTGTCGTGGTGTGTTTTTCTTTGGCTTATTTCACTTTTGCCCACTTTTGCCCTAGTTACTTGGTGACATCTGGTCAAATGTTCATCTGTAGACCTTATTAGAAATTTTTGTTGTGCTTTTATAGCTATTGCTTTTTTATTGTTTGTTTTTCCACCTTTGTTGTCTGGACCAATTTCTACAGAAGCTTATTTCTGCCACTCAAAAATATTTTATTGCATTATTTTGCAAAAGAATTGCATCATTTTACAATAATTAATGTGTTATTTCACAAAAGTATTTCATTATTTTGCAATAGTATTGTGTTATTATGCAAAAGAT
Organism: Erpetoichthys calabaricus; assembly: GCF_900747795.2. Classification (NCBI taxonomy): domain Eukaryota; kingdom Metazoa; phylum Chordata; class Cladistia; order Polypteriformes; family Polypteridae; genus Erpetoichthys; species Erpetoichthys calabaricus. The sequence continues at coordinate 161,874,790 of NC_041396.2, read as the reverse complement.
ATTACCTGGTATCATCATGCTCATGCGTGCCCTGCATTTCCTGTGACAGCTAGTGAGGGATAGATGAAGGATGTGCATACGTGCAATCAAGTGACAAGAAGTGAACAAAAATCATAGGTATGCATTTAATTCTGTATGTGCTGAGGTAAATTTAATCAGCTCAGGTTAGGGTCACAGGAAAGCCAGTAATTACTGCAGCAGTTCTGCAGCCAGTAATATCGGGCATGTATGTGGAGGGAGAGGTCAAGAAAGTACATACCTCACAATCAAAGGACACTGGCTGAACAAATGTTATAGGCATATATTTATTTTAATAAAGTCAAAGTTACATTTAGGCAGAGTAGAAGCACAAAGCCAACATTCATGACTCACTCCGCCTGGGTCTGCATCGGTGTAAGGTAAGAAGCGGCAGGGTATATGCATTTCCTTTGCAGGGCACAATCACACAGCCAAGCATAAAAGAGTGTGCTACATGCAATACACTAACAGAAACCTATAAATAAAGTATTTGTTTAGTTTTAATCTACCGGTAGTTATTGAATATGGGTATTTTGAGTTCTGGTGGCGCAGCAGCTAGTGTTTATACCTTGAATGTTTAGGTGTGTGATAGAAAAAAGGGATTGATGCCATTTACTTCGCGGCACATGAAGGACTAAACACTTTTTGTTAATTGAGAAGTATTACTGAGACATTTCCAGAATTCAAAGATTTGGCTTAGTGTGGTCTATAACATTGGGTATTTTTTAATTAATAAGGTATATTTTAACTTTTTAAATTTTTATTATTTTAATTACTTTTTAAATGCAGCTATCACTTCTATGCATGCATTTGCAGTACAGTATATACACTGGATTCAGGAAATATTCAGACCTATTCACTTTCTGAACACTTTATTGTGTTGCAGTTTTAATTTTACATGGATATAGTTGCCATTTTTGCCCATCAGTATACATTTAATAACCAATAATGACAAAGTAAAAATATGTTTTCAGAAAGGTTTTAAAATTAAAAACTGCACTCTCTCATGTGTTTAAGCATTCAGAGCTTTATTTCAGCACATTGCAAAGGCCCGTTCAGAAGCAACTACAGCTTCGAGACTTCTTTGGTAAGTCTCTACAAGCATTGCACATCTGGATTTGGGCAATTTATTCCATTCTTCCTTGTAGATCCCCTCAAACTCAGTTTCAGTGAATGGGAAATGCCTGTAAACTGCCATCTTCAGGTCTCTCCACAGATGTTCTATAGCACAGGTGTCGAACTCCGGTCCTCGAGGGCCGCAGTGGCTGCATGTTTTCATTCTAACCATCTTCTTCATTAGTGAGCCGTTTTTACTGCTAATTAACTTCTTTTGCTTTAGTTTTAATTAACTTGACTCAGGCACCTTGTCTCTTTTTCCTTAATTAGTAGCCAAACAATAAAGAGACATCAAACAAGCCACCATATGACCAGCTCACCTATGCCCATCACACAATATCTGAAAATAAATAAAGGTGAATGTCTCAGTAAGGTTGATCTCTCATGTCACCAAAACATTTTGAAAATGTTCTTAGAAAAAAACAGAAAAATCAACAGATTTGGAAATGTCTGCTGTGGCAGAATGAGAGCAGCAACAAGCCATTGAATTAAATAATGGGCTTAATTAACAGCAAGAATCAGCTTCTCATTAAGAGACTGTTTGGAGTGAAATTGGTTGGTGTTTGAAATCCCAGTTTAGCTGGTAATCTGTTGGCTCGTTTCATGTATCATTTCTGTTTGGCTGCCATTTAATGAAGAAAGGAATCAATTCAGAGGAGTGACTCCTTAAAAACAGGGCTATTGAAATGAAGGGAAAAGGAGTTAATTAGCAGTGAAAACTGGTCACTGATTAGGAAAAGGGTTAGAATGAAAACCTGCAGCCTGCAGTTCAACACCCCTGTTCTATAGGGTTTAAGTCTGGGTCTTAGGTAGACCACTCAAGAACAAGCAGAGACTTGACCCAAAGGCACTCCAGCATTGCCTTGACTGTCTGCTTCCAAATATTGTGGTGCTGAGAGGTGAATCACCACCCCAGTCTGAGGTTGCAAGCACTCTGGAGTTAGTTTTCTTCAAGGGACTCTCTGTATTTGGTTGCAATAATCCTTTCCTTAATTCTGAAGTGCCCCCATAGCATGATGTATTAAGCAAGCGAGGAGCACTGCCTGGTTTTCTCAAGACTAATGCTTGGATGTCTGCCCAAAAAGTACAGTTTTTGTTTCTTCAAAACAGATAATCTTTTTCCTCATGCTCTCAGAGTCATTTAAATGCCATTTGGCAAACTCCAAGCAGCCTGTCATAATATGCATGATTGATAGAGTGTTGCGGAGATGTTCGTCCTTCTAACAGATTTTCCCAACACAGCAGGGAACTTCTGAAGTTCTGATAAAGTGATTATTGTGTTCTTTGTCACATCCCTGGCCAAGGCCCTTCTTGCCCAGTTACTCAGTTTGTCAGGGCTGCCAACTCTAGGAAGAGTCCAAATGGTCCTAAGCTTCTTCCATTTCACAATTGTTGAAGCCACTGTGCTCCTGGGAATGCTCTAAGCTTTAGAAATGGTTTTATACCCTTGTCCTGATCTATGCTTCAACAAAGTTTGATCATGGAGGTCTACACAGAGTTCTTTGGACTTAATGGCTTGGTTTTTGTCCTGACATGCAATGTGAATTATGTGAACTTACTGAATATGCACAGGTGTGTGCTTTTCTAAACAATGTCCAGTCAATTTAGTCTCTCACAGATGTCCTCAACTCAAGTTCTGGACACATCCTCAAGGATAATTAAGGGTCTAAATTCTTAAATGAATGACGAATTTAAGTTCTTTATTTTTCATAAATGTGCAAAACATTCTGAAAACATTTTTTCACTTTTTCATTAAAGATTATTGAATGTAAAGGGGAAGTTCATCTATTTAAAATTAAATCTACAACACAATTACATGTGCAGAAAGGGTCTGACTCCTTTTTGAATTCACTGTAATACAATATTTTTTATAAAACAATCGAATTGAAGCCTTTGAACAATACAATTGTCTTGCAGTTCTTCATTGGGGTGTTTGGCAGTTGTGTGGGGGAGTGGGAGGTACTTCCTTAAGGCTCTGTCACATTACATGACTTTTCCAGCACTCATCAGTCACAGGCCCGGTTTACATACTTTAAGGAATAAGGAACAAAGATGTTTTTGACTTTGCAAAAGGATGAAAGGCTTGTATGTTTGATGTCTTGTGTTTTAAATACCACAACAGAAGGGAGAAAAGAAAAAAAAGGGCCAAGACTGCTGCTGAACTCACTGTACCAGGAGAGCATCTGTATAGCTCCAGCTCTGACATGTAGCATGTTATTAATTTTCAGGAAAAACAACGTTCGTGGTATTTTGTAAATGTGAAACTGTATTGAAAAGTCATCATGGAATCATCTAATTTATCATCCCCTGTGGTAGCTAGTGTCACACACGTGCGCTTGGGAGTCAACCAAAAGGACCAGAAAATGGCAATTCCACGCCAGGCCTGGGGGCAGCAGGTTGTGCTAAATGTTTCTCTTTTCTCTCCACAGACCACATACGAGAAATCCTGCCTGTCCCGGCCCCGAGGACGTCACTTTCTGGGAATCGACTATAAAAACACCTCATTCTTCATACTTAATCAGTTCTACTTTGGACTCAAATCTGTACACATTGTACTCAACTGAAAGCCTTTTACAGCCAGGAAAACTATACAGGTGGCTGCCCCAAACCTTTGTTGTGTGTCCAGTCATTTATTTCACATTGGCATAGTCAGCAGGATGGCCTCCTTCACGAAACAGGAGATGGATCTTAGAAGAGCCAAGACACACCAGTCGAATAACCGACCACTGAGGAGACAGGAAAGAGATTACCGGTCCCACACTCCTGCTGGGGGGTCGGTTGGTTTTGGTGGGGGGAACTTAAGGCGCGCTTCAGCCCAAGGGGCTGCTAAAGAACCCGGGGCATGTGGACAAAGTGCCTACGGACTAGGGCAGGGCTCAGAAGGAAACACATGGGGGACTGATTATGGGCTCCCGGGTGAATTGACACTTCACTGGTCTCCACAATGTTGAAAGACACTTAATAAATGTGGGAGTACCCCAGGCTGGCAGGCAAGGAGAGTGATGCAATGGGAATTCAGTTCACAACTGCCGACTGGCTCCCAAACCACACAATTGTGGACTAAAGTCAGGTGCTAATTAAGACCAGAAATCAATAACACCCGACAAATAGTCGAGCAGGTGGCGTGTGCGCTACTACTCAGAGTTCTTTTGTACAACCTCTCCCAGCTTGCCTGGGATCGGACGATTAAGTACATGGCCTTGTTAATCGAGGTCATACAATCATTAAGAGTGGGAACCTATCTGGAAGAATCAGAAAAGGAACCCTGTAAACCCGGACGTTCTTGTGTCCCTATCTCAATGCCTCATTGCCACACTATTAAGCAAACCCCGGGACCCTCTGACCCACAGCAGCCATTTTCCGGCAGGGAGAAAGGGGTCTGCGGAGGCACGAAGACGGGGAGGTGGTGTGCTCTCGCTAACCCTCTGGCTTGTGCTCATACAGGGGAGGTGTTATAAAATGGAGTTAAAACACCAGCCATATTCGATTCTGGCAATAACATTCCAATTGTTGCCTGCCACTCAGTGTTGCCGTGACAATGGCTTAAACCCAAGACCAGTATAACCTGTGTATATCTTGATGTCCGCCAGTATAAGTCTGCCTCGTGCTTTGTCAGCTATGACGGGGCAATAAAGAGACTGGCAGCTGCCATAATGAAGGACCCTGTGTTCCCCGTAATACTCGGGAGAGACTAGTCAAACAGTAAAAGCGGTATAACACTCACCACCCATAAACAACCGTTGGGCCTAGTGATGGACGCTGAGACGGCCTCCTCGATTAACTCCCAAGCGCATGTGTGTGACACTAGTCGTATATACTGACATCCTCTGGTGATGAGATCAGCAACTACAATCATTATGTTTGTTATATTTTCTGACTAGAAGTCATGTAATGTGTTGCAAACTTTAGGCATATGTTGGAGAGGATGTCTTCCATCAGTCAATTTAAGCAGGCTCCACTCAATAAGGCTGTGACACACTTTCTACAAATCAATACTATATATGTATTATATTGACTAGTTTTAGCACATTCAGTGAGCTATTTGCATGTTCTTCTGACCAACTGGCTTTCTGCTTGATCAGCTACATGCTATAACTTTCTTCTATCAAAACAGAAGTGTTCCAATCCCTAAACTTCTTTAAAGTTTTTTTTTTACAGTCCTAATATTGACATGGCTGACAGGAAAAATTCTCCAGCTTTTAGTATGTTAAAACTAAATCAAGCTCACAGATTACAGTATTGCATTGATCCCTAGTGTTTTTTACAGGCTCTTGGTATTGACCTTTAAATCTAAACTCTGGAACTGTAAATGGAGGCCGAGCTGAAGTTCAAGTGAAAGAGTTAATGGTGTTTTTGGAAGAGTGCCAAATGCATTCAAGGCTTTATTACAGAGTATTGGAATATCCAGCAAATATTTTCAGTCACTTAGTCCTATAAAATTAAGAAGTGAGAAATCACTTGCATATGCACCAGGATATCATACCATGTAATAGTGATTTTTTTTAGTTTGTGTTCAAAAAAAGAATAGATGCACCACTCTTGACAGTTGACACAGGCTAAACAGCCTTTTATCAGAGTGCACAACTTGGAAAGTTCAATCTTGAAGCACATGTTCATGCCTGAAGGCTAGATATATTCTAAGTGTACAGGATCTATCATTGACTATTTGTTGTTCAAAACATTCAAGGTAATTGATCACATTTACAAACAGAAATAATTAAAAAATTATTAACCAAATTATTGGAAACACAATACATTCACTAAAGAAGCTAATAGAAAGTATCCATACAGTTTTAAATTCAGCATTTTCCTGGCAATGAAAAATGTTTAAGTAATTTATATGTAGACTACAATTAGTTAATTAAATACAAGCTTTAACCAAATGGAATTGTTGTCCACTATGATGGTTTAGTCTGTTTTCGGCTCTTCTTAAGAGAGAAAGGGTACTGTTTTACCCTGTGCACTGTTTTGACTGGTCAGTAGAAGCAAAGTAGAATTGTGAAGTATACCAAGACCTTATAATTATGTAGCCTGCACACCCGGATTAGAATTAGTTTAGTATCAATTTCAAAAAGGAAAGAACCTGATCCGTCACCCTGGCTACTCCCAAAGAAGCACAGTGAATGAAAAGGTGAAATGATTCTTAGAAGACTTCTCTACAGGTGCATATTAGCAATGAGGCCATAAACAGACAAATCTATCATAGTTAGGTAAAATAAAAAACTCTAATTTGTTGTATATTAGTTTTTATAGTGCCCAGCATTCATACAGAACAAGTGTTAATTACAGCCAGATACATACTCACACATACCGAATAGCACCTTTGAAAAGAAGAACACACAAGTGACAAAAATGGCAGCAATGAAAAACGTAGTTTTATGTAGCATTACGGCATTTGCCAAACAATATTATCAAGCCTGTACTGGCCAGCCAAACTTTTAACACACCAGAACTGAACAGAACCCTATTGAGAACTATTTTATGAGCACTGTTAAAATCAGGGATTTTGTGCTACAGCAATTTGTTATAAGAAAAAGCATGGGGACAACCCCCTCACAACAGTGGACTATGGAACTGTTGTTTGGATGTTTATAATAAAACATTCAATTCTTTTTTTTGAATACCAAATACTTCCTATCAAGGTTCAGAAATCATTTAAATTTGTGGTTGTGGAAAGCAGGTGCCAACTAGTACTGAATTGTTCTGCAGGCAACCAAGCAGTAATCTCACATAATGTTGAAACTGTATCACTAGGATTGAAATCCAGAAAGAAAACACATAAAAGAGTGCAAAAAGAGGCTAAGGAAGCTACAAATATTTCAGTTAGTTATTTGCTCAATTAATATAAACATCTCTGTCACATATTGTTTTCTTAATCAAGCTGTATGTTTAGCAATGCAATTGGCTGATAAAGAAAAAGAAAAATTAATTCCATTGTCTCAGCTAAAACCAAAATGGCTCACAGCAAAATACTTTAGCAGGCTTTTACCTTGCAAGCTACCAAACGTATAAACATGGGCAGACAAAATTTAAATTACTAAAATGAATAAATCTAATGATCAATTTAAAAGTAATTTCAACATCTGGAAACAAAATATTATTTACAACATTTTCTGCGTTTTGTAATCTACAATTGGAATCATACATGCTACCTTTTGATATGAAACACTATTATACAGTGTAGCTCAAGGAAATTTATATAGAGTATAGGATTATAAAGTTGTTCTGCACCTGCCTTCACATCAATTCAGAGGAGCTGGCCCAGAAAGAAAAACATTCAGAAATGGAAGTTCTTCTCAAAGAAAGACACAACTCCGCCTGAGGGACTACATCTGTTTGTTAGGTATATACACAAAGGATAGGTTAATTTTGGTATAAACACAAAGATTTTTTAAAACAAGTGTACAATTTAATTCCAGTTAGCTAAGGAAGCTTAGTAACACAAATGGCACTGTAGTACCATTAATATCTTTACCTGCTACACTAATGAACCCCTGTTTCTTCTGATATTCCAAACACTGAGCTCTCAGGTTAACTGGTGTCTCCAAATAGCTATGTTGGAAGTGCAGCTATGTTTATGGGAGTCTTGCGATTAACTGCCATCAGCTCTGGCCTCTGAGAAAAAAACTTGTGGCCTGATTAAGGAAGTAGAAGTAGTAGTATATTATTTGCCACAGTACAAAGACAGGTGACATTTAAATATCATCTTCAGACATCTAGCAGGAATAAGAAGGAAGTTGGGCATTGTGATTATTGGATTGCTAAGTGACAATGTTACCCATCAGCAATGCAAAAAATATTTAATTCCCTATTCTGTAGTAAATGGCACCATAAAGCTTATTGCTGTAATTAAGAGGGTAGCTTATTGTGCTGCTATGCCCTTCTTTAATCTCTGTCATCCATGACTTGTGGCCTGTATGTATCACTTTAAGAGGAGATAATTTCACAAGGTAGAAGAGAGCAGCCATTACTCAAAATGACACAAATGCTCACAATTGGCACTTTTTGTCTTTACAATCTATTGTTTATGGCAGCAATGTCATTGTGGAAAAACATTGCAAGATTTTTTTTTCTTGAGACCCCATTTCCATGTTTTTGCTTGAATGGGTTCCACAATTGTGTATTTGTGATTTTCATACATGTTACCATTTCATGTGCCTGGTTGCTATGATACTACATGGTTACTAGGGACATGAAGCACATGCCAGGTGGTTAATGCAAAGCCTGATGTTTTTTGCAATATAGGGTAACTGCCAAAGAATTTAGGCTTTTTTAAACATTTACTGTTTAAATCCTGGTTAGGGCCTTAATTATTATGTAGTGACCACAATATTTAAAAAATCCCTCAAAGACAGGTTAACAATCTCTGTTTATTTTCATCTTCTTTATTTTTCCATTCTTCTTGAAAATCCCTTATAATCTCTACTATTCGATAATTTGTCTAGATCACTATATGTAATTCCTTGTTAGCCAGGGTAGCATAGAGGACACCACCAGAAAAAATGGTATGCACTGTTTAGGAAGAGACTGCCCTATAGTCATTACCCCAGGGTCATTTTGCAATTTTACCTGGGGTATTCTTTGGGTTTGGGGACATATATAGCACAATGGCATAGTGGCTCCCATGCCAATGTCACCTATAAAGTCTATATATTTTACTGCAAATGTCTTAACTGTTATTTGAAACTTTGGAAATAGCTGTATAAAAAGAAAGACTGGTTACTGGATAACATAATTATAGATAGATAGATAGATAGATAGATAGATAGATAGATAGATAGATAGATAGATAGATAGATAGATAGATAGATAGATAGATAGATAGATAGATACTTTATTTCCCAAGGGGAAATTCACTTACTCCAGCAGCACCTTACTGATACCAAAAAAAAAAAATCCAATATTAAATTAAAGATTGATAATAATGCAGGTAAAAACAGACAATAACTTTGTATAATGTTAAATGTTAACGTAAAGGAAAAGATACATAGTTTCTAATCATGGAATTGTGATGAATTATACTCTATCATACTTGTCTCAAAAATCTATTATTTAAAAAAAGCAAATTGAGTGATTCAACATTTTTATGATAATGTCTATGAATAAACCGGCAGATTTTGTTGAGGGATCTGAATATGACCAATCTCCAAAATATGATTATTATGAAGTTATAAATATTTATTATATACTGTCCAATTTAAACTGAGAAGTTGTAATATATTACAATAACAATCATCTGTTTTTCAAGTAAATTGCTCTGAATTAACAAAGGCCATCATTAAAGAACAAAATACTCTAAAGCCATCATGAGAAAGTACTAAAATGATTATAAATGATAAATTGTATGCATGAAAGCACAATCATTTTATTGAGGCTATGGAGAAGAGTAAAATGCAATGCTTTATTTAATTAAAGTATACCATTTGTTTAATAACTGGATTGCATTCAGGTTTTCTGTATACAGTCAGGCTGTTGAACAAAGAGAGGGTTAAAGTTACTTGTTCTACTGTTTCATTGAGAATTTGAAAAGAATTCTTTTTTTCCTTCCAAGAAGGCCAATAGGTTAGGCAAGCAAGTAGGTTGTCTAAGTAAAATTAATAGTAAGACCTCCTTTATTCAGAAATCTATGGAAAATGTTTGCTGCCAACAGCCTGTGGTGACAGTAAACATTCCAAAACAGGGCTGGAGTTTGGATGTGCCATTATCCGCCACAGCTGTGACAACTCCTGTTGGGTGCAGGTTTGCGGCCTGCCACAGTGTGTTTACCTGCAGATGAATCTCAAAAGCTCAGTGGCCGAGAGAGCATACAAAAACAGTTAAATAAAGTTTATGCAGCTATTCAAGCCCTAAAGAAGGGTTTCATGATTGCATTGAGAATAAGCAGCACTATCCACAAAGGTTAAGAATTTCAACAAATAAATATCTTTGATATTTAAAGATATGGCAAAGGTGAAACGGCAATGTTTGTGTTTTCTCTGCATGTCTGAAGAAAAAATACATGTTGGCAAGGTATTCATTGTTGTTTATACCTCCACAATACCATATATCAGTTCACTTCTGAGCCAAATACTTTTTATTCTCTTGTGAGGAGACCCAAACAGCAACAGTTAAAATGATCTCCTCACCATTATATGAAAATGAACACATCGAAGAATAGGCTCAATAAATATCAAACAATAATTGAAATTCTTATGCTTTCCTACAGATCTGACCAAAAATATCTCTGCCTGTGAATGGCTGGCTCTCCAACTGGTATGTGGGTAGATGACCAATAATAAGTTGTTTAACATTCTAATGTTGTGTCTTGCAAAGAAAGGAGGTGTGAGAAATCCTCAAGTGAAATGAACATACTAAATGGGACTATTCTTTCTTTCTTTACTCTCTGAAGCACTCATAAAAACTTACAACAACAAACACACTGTAAAAAAAAACTACATGGATTGCAATGGTACATACTGTCAGATATGACACAGTAAGAAAATGTTGATAAAAACGTTTTAAAAATGTATTTAATTTATTTTATTTTACTAAACTTATATTGCAAAATACTGCATTAGATACAACTGAATACTAAAATCATTATCTAATAGGCACACTTAAATCCCTGTCCTCCATCAAATGAAGCATAACATTTTCATAAGCACTTAATCCAAGTCAGGTCATCTCAGAGCCCACACAAACCCACTCTTGTCACTCTTATATGGCCAATATGGTACCATTAATTAACTTACTCAAGGAATGTACAAGTAACCCCCAGGTACCACAGAATCACCTACACAGACACAATGGGAATGTACTTCATATGGAAAAATGATTAAGTGCAGGATACAAACCCATGATGCTGGATAAAATAGCTGCTACATACTGATAAATTTTAGAATTGGTCCTTTTTGCTGAAACTTAATTTCCTCCAATTTTAAGGTACACAGTACAATATATATTTCTACAAGTATTATACTATTCCAGGTGTGCTAATATTTCTAAAATTATAGACTGCTAAAGTTTATCAAGTTAGAATGCTCACTAAGCAATCCCAAGACTAGTCTATAAGGAGCTGAATACTGCATTTCAGTCAAGTATAAGCCTAGGGCTTGGACAAAAATCATGTGACAGATTGAGATGCATGGTTGAAGAATTCTGTTACGTGTGGGGTCTAAATTTGGGTAGATTTTTGACAGTAAAGAGTGATCTATGCAATATATACAGTTTTGGACTAAACTATAGATGATTTCTCAAACTAATGGGGGAAATTTGTATTCTCTTTTGAGTTGGCTTTCACTCAGTATCTGGTGAAACCACAGTGGTCATGTTCCCAGTGTTGTCTCTGTTCACCCAAATGTTTGCTATGTTAAAATTACTGTGACATATGTTATCTGTATTGGCACTTTCTAACAAAGCCTCTGCAGCACATAATAGTAGAAAGTTAAAAAAGTGAACTATGTTACTTAAAGCAAAGTCAGTAACTTAAACTTAATAGAAGAGAGATTTTTGTAAAATGTTATATTTAGAATACATTTATTCAAAACATGCAAATATGCTATTGATATACAAGTCTGAAATTTTTTTAAATCATGCTTTTGCCTTGTACTGAATATTGTATTGTTGTAATGGGGTTTTGGCATCTTGTGAACATGAGATGGAGAGCAAATCTGAAATAAAATGAAATGAAAATATATGGTTAGTTGACACTAACACTGATAATAGATTCTCCACTTAACTGAATTTGAACTACCAGATGTTTATGTCAATTAGCAATTAGTAACAGTGATAATTTAATCCATGCTGATGCATCTGGTAAAACCCAAAGTTACAAAAATTAATCACATCTAATGCCTTTTCTGATTTCAAAGAAAGCAAGATTTTGGAGAATTCAGATGGAGATTAAGTATATTGTATTGAGTATACAGTCACTGAGCAAATGTTTAGGAACACTATACTAATATTGGTTGGTGCCTTATTTTGCCCTCAAAACAGCTTGATTTCTTTGTAGCATGGATTCTATAAGATGTTGGAAACATTCCTTCGGTATTTTGATTCATGTTGACATGATGGCGCTGTGCAGTTTCTGCACATTTGTCAGTTACACATTCATGCTGTGAATAGCCCTGTTCAGACCATATCCCAAAAGTGATATATTGGATTCAGATCCAATGACAGTGAAGTCCACTGAACATCACTGAACCCATTGTCAAGTTTGGAAATTGTGGTGCATTTTCATTCTGGAAGAAGCCATTAGAAAATGGGTACATTATGGCTATGAAATGATCCATGCGGTCATCAACAAGACTCAAGTAGGTTGTGGCATTCAATCAGTGATTAACTGGTATTAATGGCCACAAAGGGTACGAAGAAAACATTCTCCACACTATTACACCACCATCAGCACCTAGGATTTTGACACAAGGCAGGTTAGTTGTATGACTTGATGCTGTTAGTGCCTCAGCAAAAACTGAGATTTACCAGACCAAGCTATGTTTTTCCAGTCTTCAACTCTCCAGTTTTGGTTAGTCCGTGCCCACTGCAGCCTCAGATTTTTGTTCTTGGCTGACAGGAGTGTAAACAATGTGGTCTCCTGCTGTTGTAACCCATCCACCTGAAGGTTTGATATGTTGCACATTCTGTGATGCTTTCCTTCTTATCGCAGTTGTACAGAGTGGTTATCTGAATAGTCTTTCTGACAGCTCAAACCTGTTTCAACAGTCTCCTCTGTCCTCTGTCATCAACAAGGTGTTTACGCCTGCAGAAGTGCCACTCACTGGACCCTTTTTGGTTTGTGCACCATTCTGAGTAAACTCTAGAGGATGTTGTGCGTGAAAATACCAGTAGACCAACATTTACAGAAATACTAAAACCATCCCATCTGGCAGCAACAATAATGCCACTGTCAAAATGACTGAGATCATATTTTTGCCACATTCTGGTGTTTGATGTGTACATTAACTAAGCCCCTGATCTGTATCTACATGATTTTATGCATTATGCTGCCATACATGATTAGCTGATTAGATACATTGCTTGGATTAGAAGGTGTACAGATGTTCCTAATAATTTGCACAGTGAATGCATGTAATAGATAATGGAGTGACTGTCCGAAGTAGAATCAGACTCACTTTTATTCACCAGTACATGTAAGGTTTGGGAATATTTTAGGCAATTTGGAATCTGCTTAACACAAACTATCATACAGAAGTGAAAAGAGGAAATCAAGATGTATGGGACATACAGACATTAATATATATACAAGACACAACTGCATGTATATTTTGCAGCCTAGTGTAGATATATAGGACAAACAGATATTAGTAGTGGTAGTAATGACACATGTAAAGAGTAAAGTGAAACTCTTACTTGCCTTTCCAACAAACTTGCAACACTCTCCAGTGCAAGGATAAACAATAATGGAGAATATATAAATTAATTCTAATCAGTTAATATGATCCTATACAACCAGCTCTTCAATCACACTGCGGTCTTTTAGTTAGGTGGAGATCTGATGTTAGAGAAAATACGAGGTCCAATAGCAAAGCAAGACCATGTGTGAGTGTCCAGTATGAGAAGTAATTTGCAGCTATGTAAAACGTGGGAAATATATGCCAGTTCTTTTCTGCAAGATGTGCAAAATGTATGAGATAAATTAGAAATGGTAAAGTGCCATGTTTTTCATTTAAAATAGGGAGTTGAGTTGAATATATATACGACATTGGGTACAAAGTAGTTCAGATGTCTGTTGGTTTTGCTTGCCTAGTAGCATTTTATGGTGGGTGGTTTTTACCATAAATGGTGTCCAGGGTGTGAGGTATTTGCAACTATCTTAACTGTCTATTTTGCTACCCTGGATTTGTGCACCACAGCAAGAAATTAAAAGGTGAAGACAATTACTTTCTCAGCACATTGGTAAGGACCTGTAATTTATTCTTGGACTGTGCAGTAGCAGAACCAAACCAACAATGGAGTAAGTAATTACATTTTCAATGGTGGTTGTGTGTAAGAATGAATGAGTTGTGAAATGCCAAGCTACTTTAGCTACCCAAAATGTCATGTGCTGCTCTGTTTTCTCTGTGTTAGAAGTTATGTTCTCATCTCAGTGGAGAGTACTGGAAATGATAATCTTGAGTAATGAGTAATTTGTGGGGTTCAACCACATTGACAGTAGTATACATTATTAAGGAAGTTGATATAGGAAGTGTATTTTAAAGCCAAGTACTGTCAGGTGAAATGACAGAAGCTTAGAAGCCAATCCTTCCTCAATTCTACCTGTAAAAGCCTTGGTCAATACTTTATTGCCAAATTGTAAAATAGATAATATTACCAATGATAGTCTAGGAAAATGTGTAATGAAATTCTGATGGGCACCTCGCCTAGAGATGAATCTGCCCATCCCTCTATTAACTACAACAATTAAGAGTTTTAAGAGTTTGGGGTGCTGGATCTTCCTCCAGTAGCTTTGGGTTGCAAAGTAGGAACCACATCTGGCGTGTGCACTAGACTGTAGCAGAGTACATGCACATATTCACAATCACTCAGAGTGGGCCCGTTTCAAACTACCTAACCTATTAATTTGTGGGATGTTGGGAAGAAAACTAGAGCATTCTGAGAAAATGCATAAAGACACAGGAACAGTACACACAGTGAGTGACTGGGCCCAGGATTCAAACACAATCTCCTGGGAATGTGAGGCCATAGTTCTCACCAATTTTCCACTATCCCATTCAGGTTTAAGCTGCAGTATGGCTAAATTAATAGAAAAACTAGATAACTGAGTTGCCCTTTTCATGGATGCAGTGTCTTACAGCATTTTTTTTGAATGTGTGGTTCATCTTTTTCAATAGTTTTTAAGCATGCAGACTGAGTTTCAGTAATTGTTTAAAGGCTTTTTTTCTGTATTTGAGTTGCCAGTATTGCATCAGTCTTTTTAAAATATTTTTACTCCAAATGACATAAACTGAATCATGAATTACTCAATTTCTTTTTGTGTGGACAAGTGATTGAACTTTATTTGGAAAGCTTGTCTTTTTAATAAAGATTTGGGGTAGATGACAATGTATATTCCTCCTTAAGTTTATAAATAATTAAAATAATTAGGTTATCCTTTTGGCTTTTTGTTTTCTTTTATTTAGTAGAATATAATATTATTTGACCACTGTAACAAAGGCGCCATACAGGCGCCAACCAGACACAGACTGACACCGGAGGCATGTATAAAAACCAATAAACTTTTATTTTCTTCACCTGTGGGGCACATCTTCCCTGTGTCCCACAGGCGCAACACAGTCTCACAAGCACCAAAAGCAAAGCACAAAACGCCCTTCTCTTCACCACCACCACCACCACCACCACCACCACTCCTCCTCGTGGAAAACATCGTCCTCCTCCTCCCGACTCAAACTCCCGGAGTGGTGGATGCTGGCTCCTTTTATAGCTCACCCAGAAGTGCTTCAGGTGCTTGACCACCTGCCTCCGATTGCACCTCCAGATGAGGCTGAACTACAGCCCAGATTGGCAGAGGAACCCTTGCAGCGCCCCCTGGTGGCCACCCAGATCCCAACAGGGCAGTGGAGAACTCCATCTCCCATGGAGCCCTGTGGGTATCTGAGGCACCACAGTCACCCAGGGGGGCTGCCACCAAGTGGTCTAGGGGAGGTACTGTGCAGCCCATGCCTGCTCCCCCGAAACATATACAGAAGGGGCATCCTGGCTGAGCATGGGCCCTGGCCGTCCGCCACACCACTTAAATATGATTTAAGAGACTCTGAAACTAAGAGCTGAAACAGGAATCAGCACAATGGAATTAGATTTAGTCTGTAAAGATAAATTCTCATTTTTAACAAAATTACACAGTTGTCCATAACTGTGGTGAACTTTTTATTTTAATAAATAATTTACAGTCCTCTATCTCTTGTAGAACACATCACCCAAAATGTGCATGGATGTAAGAGAAACATTCAGGCTGTTCAAATGTGTCACGTCATTATCACAATTTATGTTACTTCGTTTAAGGTTGTGTGGTGTAGCCAGATGCCAATGTATAGTGTGGAGGTCCTTGCATGAACAGGATTGGCCTCTTTATGAGTTAAAAGGCCGTCAACCTCACCTTTCTTTTGTGGTTAGAATTCTCCTTGAGTTTTTTCCCCTTATGACCTTTTTAGTGCTGGCTAATAAATAGCTTGTTTGCACTACTCCCTGTCTCTGGTATGACTTCTGGGTCAAGGAGGTGGGCTTGTTTTGTCTCAGTGAGGTATTATTACACATAAATGTTGCTTAAAACAATTCCCAAAGGTTTGTGAGTTACAGATTCAAATACTATCCTTGATATGTTCTTATAAAGCTGGTGGATTCACAAAGTGACCTGCCTATATATAAAAGCCAACACATATATCCTTTTAGTCAATAATGAGAACTCCTTTCCTCTACTTGAAATAAAACAGCTTTTAAGTGGTGACTAAATGAATCCCTTCCATTTGGCAAAGATTAACATTAGCTTGAGAGAAAGACTTTGCAACTTCACACTACTGGCTTTTATTTACTAAAGACATTAGACAGAAACACGCTCCCAAATAGATCTGCACAACTATGCATGTGGAAACTTCCCAACTGACTCTTCTGTTTTAAATTTAACGCTCATGTACCACAACATTAGATGGATATTAAAATGCATAACACAGCTCTTCACACTCTATTTTCTCAAAAAAAACTAAGAAAAATGAAGAGTTCTCTTCTGAAATTACCAAACTGACAAATTTTCAGGTCCCCCTCAAAGGAAAGAGAGCAAATGTATCAAGTGAACAGAGCAAATACTTTCAACTCAGTCTTTGTCAGTTTGATGTCTTTTCATAAGAATGACTCAGGCATTTAATGACTAATGAACTTCAATAAATACAATACAATACAGTTTATTTTTGTATAGCCCAAAATCACACATGATACAATGAACAGTTTTTTGTCTAGCAAAAGGTGTAGGGTGATTTTTATACTAAAACACACTGCTTGGTAAAATGCTGCATCTTTGAGAATGTTTTTTGTACTCTTAGAGGAAGAGAGGATGTAATAAAGAAAGCAAACAGAATGAAGAACAGATTCTAAATTAAAAGTATTAAGCTGTGTTAGGTTTCACCGATTTTTCTTTTTTGAGAACTGTTATCTGTGACTGCTTGCTTTGCAACAAGCACATTTCATAAGCTCAGGAAATTTTTCTAAAACAATTTCCTTTTAGGCAAAGTGCTAATGATTATTTGGGCCAGGAAGATACAAACCTTAAAGAATGTAGTATAATTTCCAAAGCACATGAAGAAATTAAAGAAAATTCAAGTATATAAATTTTATAGTATTCAGTATACAGTATATAAAATCTTAATATGAGACTCAAAATTACCAGTCTTCCTCAATTACTAGTCAAAGTATATATATATATATATTTTTATTCTGATAAAAAACGGGAAAGTAAGGGTATTTATTCAAACAGGAACTACCACTTCAATACGCACAGACACAGCCAACAAGCAGTGACAGGGCTAGGTCAGTAGCCGGGTTAGAATGATCCCCACGTTAACCACCGGGCGTGTTACGTGGGGAGGCTGCAAACTTGCAGTTGCCTCAGCGACGGACAAGAAACCATCGACAGACCTGTCAACCATGTTTCGGCGTGCAGCACAGTTGGGGAGGGACTCAAAAGAGCTCAGAAATCTCACATCTTCCCTCTGCTTTGTTCACACTGGTGCGGACAAAGCGACTGCCTAAGACAGGCTCGGACAGACACTACAGAATGTCAGAGTTGACATGCACAACACTGGAATGGTGGCGAACATCAAAAGCAAATGGCTGTAAGCTAATAAACCACCAAGTGAGTCGGGCATTTATATCCTGCTTTCTGTACAGCCAATGGAGTGGGGCGTAGTCAGCCAAAAGGGTAAACCGCCTACCCCATAAGTAGCATCGGAGGGTCTCCAAAGCCCACTTAATAACCAAACATTCTTCCTCAATGGTTTAGTAAATATACACTCTGGGGTGCAATTTCCTGCTCAGAAATGTGATGGGATGCTCCCCCACACTGAGAGAGCACTGAACCAAGCTGAAAGTACTCGCATCCGTATGTTGAATGAATTCCTTAAAAAAGTCTGGATTCTGCAGAACCAGAAATGACAACAAAGTAGCTTTTAAGTCAGAGAAGGTCCTCTCACAATCATCAGTCTAGAAAATGGTGTGGCTTTTTCTGCCCTTCGTCAGGTCAGTGAGAGGGGCAGATATATGTGCAAAATTCGGAATGAATCGCCTAGAATAACCAGCGAGTCAGAGGAAAGCTCAAACCTGCTTTTGCTTGTCCGGATGTGGATACGCAAGCACCTCATCCAGTTTGGCCAACTGAGGTTTAATCAAAGCATTTCCAATAGAGTACTCCAAATAGTGTGTCTTTGACATACTCCACTCCATTGTCTCTCTCTGAATGCAAATCTACAGCTTCAGTCTTATTTGTATTCCTGTAGTGCCAAAAATGTGCTATGCACCAGCACAAAAAAAAATTGCAGTAGCCCAGAGTACTCCCATTACTCTTTAATGCAATTCTTTGGGAATGTCATATGTCTAAGGAGCACAAAAGTTATTCTTGACACACTTTACTGCGTAGTAATATTTTCAACATATTTATGTAGTTTCTGTTCTCTGAGTATGACAACAGCATTGGCATCATAAGGACACCAACTTGTGTAAACATCTGCTAGTAGGGTTAAGATCGGTACAATGGAAAGAGGCAATAGACTGCCTGATGACTATAGGCAAAAAAGAGTAACACTTCTTAGCACATCATGGTTAATAAACTAGTGACTAAAGTAAAAAAATAAATAAATTTAAAACTATAGTAAGAAATACAGTTAGAAGAAACTTGTGTGAAAAAATATTCCAAATAACAGTCAGCATTGCTGCAGAAGGTTAGTGTCTTGCTAAATAATTTGGCTTTTTCTAATAGCCCACTACAGTAGCAGATAACAGCAAATCATATGATAAATCTTAAACTTTCAAAAGACCTTTAATACGTGCCACGCCCAAGATTTATCCTGACACCAGAAGTCATTGATGTCAGCTGTAACATACAAAATTGGGTTGTGAATTGGTTAGATAAGAAAAACAAACAAGAGCATAATGCTTCCGGTGAGGTTTGCTTTGCAGGGGAGAGCTCCAGGGATTTCTTCTACCACTGTTTTTTTAACATTTATATTATGAACATGCTATAGATTCGGCCAAAATGACTTAATCTGTAACAATTGTATGATGGCACTAAAACTGAAGAAAAAGCAATTGCACATGAAGAAATAAAACAAATCAAAAAGACCCGGACAGTTGTCAAAATAGGGTAAGCACCTGTAAAACTCAGTTTAATGTAGACATATATAAAAAACATTAATTAAAAAAAGATGATGACCTTGAGAACATAAAGAATATAGGTTTATGGACATACAAAAGGCTCCTGCAAAATGCAAAAATGGAAAAAAGCTATAAAAATCTTAGGTAAAAAATAGTTAAAGCCTACTCAATACAAATATTGTTAAAGATGGTACAATACTGTCTCATTTTATAACCCACCAATTATAGTACAATTAAAAATATAGCTTGCATTGCTTAAAAATCCAAGAAATCAGACAGTGAAATTCTGATCAATGCACTATAGAAAAAAAACCTGGCAGTAGTAAAGGGAATGCAGAGACGTTCATAAAGTACATCACTCTGTCCTACTCTCACAGGCAAAGTGATTTAAACCACTTTAGTTTTAAACAGGGAAAGCAATGTGGGCACTTAGTCCAGATTTTAAAAATTCCAAACGGCATTGATAAAATTGATACAACATAATTCTTTCAGTGAAATAGTGAAACATATTCAAGGATACTTGAGATAATTTAGTAGAAACATGTTCAAGACTTAAATCACAAAGCACATTTCAAATAACAGGTCATAGAAAACTAAAACAAACTACAAAGTTCTGATTAAGCATAAAGACTAACATCGTTTAATAACATAATATAGCATTTTTAGTGGTTAATAAAAAATTTATTTAACTATCTATTAATACAAAATGTTAATTAACTATTAATTAAAAACATGCAAACAAGCAACTTGACATTCAGAAGTGCTTCCTTTTATTTATAAACTGCCTTATACATTATGGTAAGAAAGGAAATACATATTTGTTTTTATTCCATAGCAAAAAGTCAACCAGTGCACATTTTAAACCAAATTATATTCCAATTCACCCTAACTGAAGCGTATTAGCTATATTCCTGCAGATCTAATAATTGAAAAAAAAAACTTTTCCATCAACTTTATTTAAAAGATGATATTGGGGAAAAAAATTAGCAAGACAGTTAATTATTTAAGCAGAGATGGCATCTCATACTGAGAAGTGGTGTAACACAAAATTTCTTCCCATTCTAGAGAGAAATGCTGTGTGTCTGTATCAAGCATCGTTTGTTTATGTAGTGGATCAGAGCTGTTTTAATTATGAAATATTCTTTCTTGATCTGTGTGGGACACGGCCTATCTCAGATGAAAACTAACTGGCTATTGCATCCATTTCTGTGAGCTAAATCTTGGAGTTAACTCCAGTTCTTAGGGATGCTTTCAAATACCTGCATACTTTAGTAATGTCCTCTATTTAACCCTTAAAGAACTACAATTTTCACCTACTTAACAAAGAGCTTTGGGATCACAGCAAACCTGTTTCTTTCATGGCCGTATTTAGAGTAACACCAGATAGCACATGATTGCTTAATGAACACAATGTTGTGATAAAACCTGCAGAGCTCATTTTCTCATTTTCTAACCCACCAATTATAGTACAATTAAAAATATAGTCTGGATTACTTAAAATTAGAGAAAATAAAAGTACAAATTTAAGTAAATACCTTATTACTAGAACAACCACAGATGCAAAGAATTTAATTGTTGAAGCCACAAAGAAAAAAAAAACCATCAATACAAACACACAGCATAGGGACAACAGCAATTATCATTCTCTAACAGCCAACAAACAAATCATTTAAAGACAAACTCATTTAGACAAGTGAGAAACAATTAGAAAATTTGTCAGTATTTGGTATTAATGCCACAGCTAGCACTTTTTTATAGTAATAATACACTGAACGCCTATAGCCAATAATGCATTTCTCATGGACTACTTACTATATTATCCCTAAATCTTTCTCATATTTGGTGAGGTAAATGACAGATGGTGCATATCATACTGTATATAATTGTATCTGGTTTTTGGAATTCAAAAGGTTTGTGGTGTTGAAACTTTAAAAACACAAGACATACAAGAAACAGAAAATATGTTCCTGGATATAACCTGTATTTATAGTTAAATAGAGAGAGTGTCCACTTTACTTCAGGGTTTAAGCAGCAGTGCAAAAACAATTATTTATGGAACTAAAAGCCTATTGTCTACAAACCACATAATTTAGACTAATTTAGATTATATCATTAATATTCTGTTAAGTTAAAACTATTCTAGTGTGATGATATTTAATACTCTATTTCATTAAACAAAAGCAACTCAAATGTAGTATGTTTATTGCCTGGTCAGAAAAAAACTAATATTTAAAGGTTAATCTTATTTCTTGTGGTCTATTTATATTCTGTGTGAATTCTGTAATTAAAATGTGTGTCCCAAGGTTTTTAATTTTATGGATGAGTTGCCAGGGAAAGGCCTAAATAAGGGGACAGGAAGATTTTGGGTAGGGGGTTTGGTCTTTGGGGTTTGTACTGCAGTTGGGTAGAATATCTGTTTATCTGTTTACCAAACTCTGAGCTGCTTCCTATAGAGAATGTGATCTAAAATATCACAGAGTGGGATTTTCTGGAGGAGCTTCCTTCCTGACTATAATCCATATGCAGATTACCAATTTGTAGTGTTTACAGAAAAGCAGCAGGGTACCCTGCCAAATTAGTGACCTCGCCATTAGCTACGTATCACATGGTGATCAATGACAATGCTCCCCACTGGAGTGACAACATAAGTGTCCAATCTGTGTTTACCTTTTTAAGAACACCCTCTGGTTGGTCTCACAGGGGCTATAAATTTTGGCCTTGGAGAACCTGACAGCTAACAGGCTAACTGTTATGTAGGAGAATGACATGGCCACTCAAGAGATTAGCACCTCATCAGCACCCTGGAGTTTCAGACAAATACAGCCACCCCCTCCTTGACATAAAATACAATGAGTTGCTTGTGATACACAGCCTCCCTGCAGGGGAGCGCAGGAAACTTCCTGCCCTATTCTTGGCTACAGCTGCATTGGTAGTGTTCAGACATGGCGTGCTGTGATTGGAGGAATCTGTATGATGCAGGTGAACAAATATTGCCACTTGTTTTAGAGTTAAATGCCTTTTTTGTGTTTAAAGTCATGTGTATTCCCTAGTTTGCAGGAAACTAGTGTGTCAAATGCAATGCTCTCAACCTGTTTGGACACAGCATAGAAATTCAAAGGCCACAGATGGGGAAATCTCATTAGCGCTGTGTATTCCAGGACAGAATTCGTAGCCAGCCTATAATTCAGGGTCAATAAAGAAAAATATCTCCCTATCCCCTTTGGGCTTCTCATGTTTTTAGTGGGGTATAAGAAGGACAGTTAATGCGTTTCATTCAATATCAAAAGATCTACTTATGCTTCTAAAGGAGTTGTAAGTAAAACAGAAATTAACTAATCTCATATGTATTCAGCGCCTTATGATCTTTTGTGCCTGAAATGGGAGAACAAGAATGCTTAACAAACATGGTTTGGACTTTTTGGCTCACAGAAATCTTGAATAGCATTCATATGAAGGCATGTGAGATACCCTGAGACTAAAGGGAAGGAAATTCCATGTGCCGAAGAAACCTAAAAGTTAAAACATAACAAAAATAGCAAAAATATAATGCTGTATATCATCCTGAAGACACAATAACTAACATGAAACATCATTAATGTTGTGAGAAGCTGCCCGGACACAGACAGACGGACACCATGTTAAAGTCCACCACACGTTTATTTTGCATATTTACAATGTCCATATGTGCACCAACCCAGTGCCTCCAGCACCAATCTCCCCCAAAGTCCAGGCCTCTCTCAGTCTCTGCCTCCACTCTCCTGCACACAAACCTTGTCCACTCCTCACCCAACTCCAGTCCTCCTTTGCAGGGAGGCGGCCCCTTTTATAAGTACCCGGATGGGCTCCAGGTGATCCCCGACACTCCCTAGACACTCTCCTGTGTGGCGGAAGTGCCGGCTGTGTTCCCGGAAGCCCTCCGGGTGTTCCCAGTCTTCTTCCCCCCAGCACTTCCTGGTGTGGCGGAAGTGTTGGGGTTCCGGGTCCTTCAGGCATGGGGGCGCCCCCTGGCGGAGACCACAGGCCCCTATAGGGTTGGGCTTCCAAGCTCTGCACCCGTGGCCCCCAAAGTAACCAGGGCGGTTGCCCCCTCGTGGTCTGGAGGAGGCATGTGCCCTCCTCCTGTCTTACTGGGCGTCCCGGCTGGGTGCCACCCCCAGCCGCGTGCCACAATGTGTAAAGCATAAAGGACTTATACATAGGCAGTAAAATGGATGCAGCAAACTACAGAGAAATTATGGAGGAAAGATTTCCAAAACAGCAGAAATATGACCCAAAACATAAAGGCCAAACCATAATGAGGAGGCTTATAAGCAAATAAATATACTACTCTGTAGTGGCCCAATCAAAGCTAAGCCTCAGTCTAACTCAGAAAATGTGGCAGCTGTTGGAAATGAATGGTACAAAAGGTCACCTTCCAACTTAAAATCATTAAGTCTTCTCAATTATTATAATTTTTTGTACACCTTTGATATTTTTCCCTTTTTGTTATGATATAATTTAGAATAATGATGTAACTTTATTTTCCTATTTTCACTGCACTAGTACATTTTTTGTTTTCTCTATTGGTTGTGACAATTTTAGGAATTTTGTCTGAGGCTGTTTATGGTTGTTGTGCCCATTTCCGGTCAGATGACCTTGAAGTCATATGATGTGTAAACTGCCTGTTTATAAGATGGAGGTGTGCACGCTGACAATGCTTAAAATAATAATGAATCTAGGCCAAACTTTATAATGGTTAGGGGAAAGATGCTTAGCTATGGTTAGCTTATTTGGCTTTAGTTTTATGACCACTGATTTTGCTTAATATTTATTAACATTGTTTTTTTTTTTTGCCTTTTATTTTTTAAACAATCTCAAAATTTTTTCCTCTTGGCCCTTTATTTAATGGTCCTAACTCCATGTTCTATTGATTTTGAAATTGACTTTTTCTAGCTCTAGCCACATGAACGAGACCTTGAATAGTTTTCTAAATTAGAAAGGGGGAACAACTGTGGTGTCCAGATGAATACATCTGATATAGACTACTAAAAAACTAACAGCTATTTTTTTTTCAGGGGTTCTACTACCAAAAATTGTCTTACGGTATGTAAATACCTAAAGAAATTCTTATTTTTTTCTATTTTTATTAATGATTAAATGAGAATGAACTGCATAATTTTGTTTTGAATTTAATATTACAGACAATAAATTTCATGTTGTTCTCTGGTTTTCCCATGTACTAATTCTGTGTTTAATGTTATATAATTACCTGGCTTTGTGGTTTCAAGTCCAGCCTTTCAGCTTCTAGAGCCTTTCTTTTTACTGTAGCGTGTTTTAGTTTACTGATGTAGTAAAACTGAGGGTTGAATAATATTGAACTAGCACTATTTTTCCAGGAATAAAAATGTTTATGCATATTTTGAACCAGTGTTGCAAGGATGCCAAAGTTTATTTTGCAGAAGGCACCAATTCCATCTTAAGGAACACTCACGCATGCATATATTCATATTCACTTATTCACTGTGAATTAAGAGACTTAAATTCATTTTAAATAGACATCGTCAGCTTAAAAAAGGAAGCTAAAGTCCCTGGCGAACAAATCTATGCAGACACCAGTGGGATATGCATATTTCATAGAAAATGATTACACTGACAGTTGAAAACAGGCCTATGAAGGTGTAAAGCAGCAGTGGTAACCACTGTGATACTGTGATGCCTCCTAGAAGAGCGAATAGCATAACATAACATTCTCAGACTTGATTAATTCAAATGAGAGTTGAGGCTAAAGTATATACCAGCAGCATCCTGTACAAGGAACCCTGGACATGGTAACAGTAGATTGCACATTCCCTAATCATGTGTATACACAGACACCACATACACAAAGTATTAATTTAAGAGTCAACAATTAACCTAACATGCACAGCTTTGGGATGTAGGAGGAAAAAACATGTGCCATAAAGAGAGGAGACAGACAGAAAGACAGACAGACACACACACACTTTATTAATCCCAAAGGGAAATTCACATACTCCAGAAGCAGCATACTGATAAAGAACAATATTAAAGAGTGATAAAAATGCAGGTAAAACAGACAATAATTTTGTATAATGTTAACGTTTACCCCCCGCCCGGGTGGAATTGAAGAGTCGCATAGTGTGGGGGAGGAATGATCTCCTCAGTCTGTCAGTGGAGCAGGACATTGACAGCAGTCTGTCGCTGAAGCTGCTCCTCTGTCTGTAGATGATACTGTTCAGTGGATGCAGTGGATTCTCCATAATTGATAGAAGCCTGCTGAGCGCTTGTCGCTCTGCCACAGATGTCAAACTGTCCAGCTCCGTGCCTACAATAGAGCCTGCCTTCCTCACCAGTTTGTCCAGGCGTGAGGCGTCCTTCTTCTTTATGCTGCCTCCCCAGCACACCACTGCATAGAAAAGGGCACTCACCACAACCGTCTGATAGAACATCTACAGCATCTTATTGCAGATGTTGAAAGATGCCATCCTTCTAAGGAAGTATAGTCAGCTCTGTCCTCTCTTGCACAGAGCATCAGTATTGGCAGTCCAGTCCAATTTATCATCCAGCTGCACTCCCAGGTATTTATAGGTCTGCACCATCTGCACACAGTCACCTCTGCTGATCACGGGGTCCAGGAGGGGCCTGGGTCTCCTAAAATTCACCACCAGCTCCTTGGTTTTGCTGGTGTTCAGGTGTACGTGGTTTGAGTCGCATCATTTAACAAAGTCCTTGATTAGGTTCCTATACTCCTCCTCCTGCCCACTCCTGATGCAGCCCACGATAGCAGTGACGTCAGCGAACCTTTGCACGTGGCAGGACTCCAAGTTGTATTGGAAGTCTGATGTATATAGGCTGAATAGGACCGGAGAAAGTACAGTCCCCTGCGGTGCTCCTGTGTTGCTGACCACAATGTCAGACCTGCAGTTCCCGAGACGCACATACTGAGGTCTGTCTGTAAGATAGGTGAAGGAGAATCAAACTCATAATGCTGATTATGCTGGGTAGTAATGATAAACAATAATAAAAGTTGCATGGACTAATATCTCTTTAATCAACATTATGTACTACATTTTTGTGGTGACTTCAAATTTACATATTGACAAGTCTAGATTAAAAGATACAAACATTATATTCTCTGCTAACACATTTTGTTGCAGCCATCATGGAGGAGCAAAACTACACACATCCCTAGCTTATACTGGACCAGTTCATAGTCACTAGTTAAGTAACACGTTTTTGGTATATGGAAAAAGACCTTGTGTTCCTGTAAAAAAAAAAAAAAAAATGACAGACACAGGAAAAACTTGAAACGTTCTCAATTCATACGGCTGCTTGCTAAATATATTTGGCATGGAATGTTTTTGGTCTATAGAGTAAGCAACTGCAAACATCTGCCAGGCATCTCACAAGCCTATACAAAATGTTTTCATAATAATAATAATAATAATATGTATGGCATATTTTATAAATGAATGCAAGGCACAGTTATAACAAAAATTTACAGTTACCTGGAATCACTTTAAAGAGATCAATTTTTAATTAAGCATTATTAAAGTATTTTTCAGTTGATAAGTGCCAAAAAAGCCAAATTAAATCCACTCTGATTCAATATTATATAATAATAAAATAGGTAAACTTCCAAGGAAGAAAATACTTTTATAGGCGCTATAATTAATGCATAAAGATACAGATAGATACTAGAAAGACTGCCTATAAAATAAGTAAGTAAAATAGTTTAAACAAATACAATTCAATGAAATAAATAAAAGTAATTTAAACATTGCTAAATAATTACAGATGTGATGAAGGAATAGTTTAAACAAAATTCAAGAAGCCAAACCTGTACATTACAGCATTATAGCAGTTGTCAATTGACAACTACAAAAGTGTTGTTTGCATGCCTGTGGCTAACAACTATTAAACATGTTGGCATTATAAGAAACAGCAAGCTCACCTTGTTACTTCATTAGTGCTACTGGGAGACATCAAACATGTAAAATTACCCCAACTTACCTCTACACTGAGGCTGGCATAAACATCACTGGCATCTCATCTCACCTAATGAGATCCAAGAGCCTACTCAACATAAACAATCACAAACTCTATTCAGCCTTTTACATAATAAAGCTTCGCTAGAATATAACTAGGAATTAATACGGTAACATTTAAAAGCACATCATTTGTTAAATATCAAACAGATATGATCATATAGATATTTTCAATTTTCTTGCAACCCCACCCCCCCCCACCACATACATCTTAATCAATCTGTTCATGTTATTCGTAACATAGTGTCACACACATGCGAGTAGGAAGCAGCTGAAGGGCTTAAGTAATGGTACAGTAGAGTCTCGCTTATCCGACATAAACGGGCCAGCAGAACGTCGGATAAGTGAAAATGTCGGATTAATGGGAGGTGTTAAGAAAAAGCCTATCAAACGTCATGATATAATTTTACACATTGCTAACCTAATAATCATGTTAAACAACAAAACAAGAGAAAAAATTAACTGAAAAAATGAACTTAGTTACAGAATTGTCTGAAGTTAAAAACAGTATGTACTGTACTTAAAAAGTTCAGTCCTGTGACGATTTAAAGAAATTTTTGATCGTAGTCTGCTTTCCTGACGAGTGCTGTTTCTTCGATGCCAAGTCTCACCATCTTTGCAGCATCATTATGTCGATTCCTGTAGCTTCTTCTTGTTTCTCAATGTATTTAATTGCAGTTTCTAGAGCCCTAACTCCATCACTCATATAGTCAACATCTGTACGAGCGTATACTGTTTACTACAGCATTGTGACTGTGTGTGTGTGTGTGTGTGTGTGTGTGTGTGCGTGCTGTGACGTGCGAGTCCCCATCTTGCACCCGAAAACACGAAGCTGAGTCTCAGTACTTTAGCAACACCAGTTTTATTCAGCATGAAACAGTAACAGCGTGGTTATTTATTATAGCGTGATCTGTCACTCTCCTATACACAGACACAGCAGTCAGGCAGGGCCGTGGCCAAGTAATACTGTGCCCTGTGCATTTATAATGTTCCTTGTTCCTTGTATCACCCATCGACAGCAGGCGCTTATACCATGTCCGCGATCTTTTCGGATTCGCTTTTATGGCGAACTGCTGCAGCGCTGGGAGACTGCGATTGCTTTGGGACGCTCTTCTGCGTGTCGTCCCATTGGGTGGAATCCCACAAGAGTTTAGAAACTCACTCACACCAGCCATGATTCTTTTCAAATTTAAAGTGCAGGTTAATTTGTTTTATATATTTTTACTTTATATTTTGTATTAATCATTTTTATATGAACAGTTTTGGGTTGTGGAACGAATCATCTGAGTTTTCATCATTTCTTATGGGGAAATTCGCTTTGATATACCAGAGCTTTGGACTGCAAACACGTTTCTGGAACGAATTATGCTCGCAAACCGAGGTTCCACTGTAATTAGCTGCGGCAGAGTCGGAAGCAACAAAAAATAGACTACGCTCACACTCGCAACTTGCAGTTCTTGTTGCCGATTGATGCGTTGTTTTTTTTGCGGTGGGATGTCGGATAATATGGAATGTCGGATAAGCGAAGTTAGGATAAGCGAGAATCTACTGTAACACCACATCCGACCAGGGGGCGGTGGGGTGCACTAAGTGTCTTTCTCAGTTCCCTGCAGACTGTTCCCGAGAAATTTTGCCAGGTTCCGGCTCCCTCGATGACGTCACTTCCGGGTCTGGGGCCCTCGATGACGACACTTCTGGGTCCGGCCCCCTTGATGACGTCACTTCCTATATGGGCCTTTATAGCTGCCATCTTACCACCAAGAAATCAGTTCTGTTTTGGACTCAGTATTGCGAACATCGTTGTTAACTTAAAAAACCTTTTGCAGCCAGGGATATTATGCGGGTGGCTACCCCAAACCTTTTTATGATGTCTGGTCTGTGTTTTTAATCACAGTGGCGTAGCTGGCAGGAATTTGTCCCAGAAGAGACCAGGACAGGACCTAAACTTCAGCCAGGTAGGAATGTATCGGAGCTGAGTTTCTGGGTGGGGAGTTCGTCCGGTAGTCAAGAAAGGCTCTGCTTCGTAAGTGCAACCCCGGGCTACTGTCTTACCAGAAGGAGCATGTAGAGGAGATATACAGACGTAGGCTGGTTTCTGGGGATGAAACAAAAAGGGCTTATTATGTTCTCTCGGATGAGAGAGCTGAGCTGCCCATTGGGACCAAGGACCCAGCTAAAAATGGGTTAGCCCCAGACCAGCTGGCAGGGAGAATAAAAGCTTGTAAATTCGATCCTAAGGGATCAGTTCGGGGGCAAGCTATGGCACTCTGGGAACAGGTGTCATTATGGCTAAGGCCATTTGAATTAACCCCCTTTCAAATAGTGCAGCAAATAGCCTGCTTAATTTTTTAACAAGGGCTTTCCCATCACTTTGCCCAACCGATCTGGGGAGAATTCCATTCAATGGAAGAGCTGGTACGGCTCATAAAAAACCTAAATCAGCCTCGAAATCTGTGAAAGCAGAACAGTCCTCTAGTGGATTCCCTAGAGATTACGTCCTACACCATAAGTTTCTTCCACATAAACTGGAGCCTGTTCTGAAGTCCCCAGGCCGCTTGGCGGATAACCTATCCAGGAGTGAGGCGGAATGCAGGAGGAGGACAAAGAGCGGTTTGTGTGCCCTTGCTTATCCCCTGATGGTTTCTAAAACGGGACAAGTAGTCATAAATGGTTATAAACTCAACGCATTGTTTGACTCCGGCAGCAACATTTCCATTGTTGATTGCCGATATGTCTTGCTGCGACAATGGATGAAAGCAAAGACCGGTATTAAATGTAATCACGAAGAAGTTCGTACCTATAAATCCGCCCTAGTTTTCATTTCTCAAGGAGGATCGCTAAAAAAATTCCCCGTAGCGGTCCTCCCCAATCCACCTTTTCCAGTAATTCTGGGTCAGGACTGGTCTAATAATAAATGCAGTGAGCTACAGGCTACTCCCGATCCACACTTGGGCCTAGTTATAGATGAGGATGATTCATCTCAAGCAGTCTCCACGGCGTGTATTCAGCCGGCAGAGAGAGGTACGGAAGCCCGTGAGGAGGATGGAGAGACGCCGGGACCATCGCAGGTGGAAACGTCATCCACACACGCCTCGACGACTTGGGACGAGTCTCTGCCCCTTGAGGTCGACCCGGATCCTCTCTTCCAAATTCATTTTTAATTTAGAGAAACGCCGGCTTCTTTTAAAAGGGAGCCATGGAATGATGGCTCCCTTAAATTTGCAGAAAACACAGTTGTTCTCGTTAATGGCCAACGCATGAATCAGTCCATGGCACAAGGACCTCATTTTTAATAGAGAATGACTTATTATATCGGGTCGCCGAGCATGAGGGGGAGGTCCGGAAATTGTTGTTAATCCCACAAACCTTCCGGCGGCAGGTTTGTAAATTGGCACATTCTCACATCATTGGAGGGCAATTAGACATTAGAAAAACCTTACAGATTTTATTGGCCAGGAATTAACGAGAAGGTTCGCCGTTTTTGTACTTCTTGTCCAGAGTGTCAACTACAGCAAATTTCTAGGAGGGACCGTGCTCCTCTCGTTATTTTGAAAGAAGGATGGGAAGGAGAGGATCTTCCCTCTACAAATATATTGTAATATATCGCGCAATTATGTAATAGATTTGGAAAAATCCGGCCTATTCTAAAAAGTCATATGGAAAAGGCGCAAGCAGCACAGGCCCATTATTATGACTGTGGCACAACGCTCTGAGAATTCAATCCGGTGGATCGTGTGTCATGGTGTTAGTTCCCACCTCCCATTCCAAATTACTCACCCATTGGCAAGGCCCTTATGAAATTAAGGAGAGGAAAGGGCTGGTCGACTATCTGGTGAAACAACCCAATCATTGACCAAGCAAGCGAATTTACCATGTAAACTTGCTGAAGCCGTGGAAGGACAGGGATTCCGATCCCTCCTCCGCTCAGCCACGCTCATTCTTTGCTCTAATAGACACTCTTAATTTTGGCGAGGAATTAACTTTCAGACAGAAACGGGAGCTGGAGTCAGCTATCCTGCCTGTTCCAGAGGTGTTGAGTGACAAACCTGGAAGGACCTCTCCGATTGCGCATGACATATTGACAGAGCCTGGAGTTATCGTCCGGGAGCGCCCCTATAGACTCCCGGATGCAAAGAAAGTAGAAGTGGAGCTGGATATCAAGTGAATGCTGGAACTAGGAGTGATAGAGGAAAGTTTTAGTCCCAGGTCCAGTCCAATCATCTTGGTTAGTAAACCTGATGGCAGTTGGTGGTTTTGCAATGACTTCCGTCGGCTTAACCAAGTCTCCCAATTTGATGCTTATCCCATGCCTCGTGTGGACAACCTCCTCGAAAGGCTGGGCCAAGCAAGGTTCTTGACCACACTTGACATGACAAAGGGGTACTGGCAGATTCCTTTAATGGATTCTGCAAAGGTGAAGACGGCATTTAGCACCCCTAGCGGACACTGGCAGTATCGTGTCCTTTCATTCGGGTTACATGGGACTCCTGCGACCTTCCAGCATCTGGTGGACAAAGTGCTCCGTCCCCATAATGCGTATAGTGCTGCCTATCTGGATGATGTCGTCATCTATTCCAGCACATGGAAGGAACACGTACAGCAGGTCAGAGCAGCGTTGCGGACACTAGGAGAAGCTGGGCTCAGAATCAATCCAAAGAAATGTTTCTTTGGACTGAAAGAAGCTAAATATTTGGGTTACCTGGTGGGTCGGGGCACTGTGAAGCCACAGTGTTCAAAGATAGATGCCATTTTGAAATGGTCCCGTCCGCGAAACCAAATGGCAAGTCCAAGCATTTCCCGGATTAGCCAGGTACTACCGCCGGTTTGTACCTCGGTTTTCTGAGAGAGCGGTGCCCTTGACTGATTTGACGAAGAAAAGAGCTCCTAACAACGTGGTATGGACTGACAAGATGGAAGCTGCATTCTGTGACTTAAAACAGGCTCTTACTTCAGCACCTGAATTAATAGCTTCTAATTTTTTTCTCCCGTTCATTCTCCAGACGGATGCCTTGGACACAGGCCTCGGTGCCGTGTTGAGCCAAAGTGTTGATGGTGTTGAACACCCCATCATGTACCTGAGCTGGAAACTGCTGGATTGAGAGACCAGGTATGCGGTGGTGGAAAAGGAAGCCCTGGCGATTAAATGGGCGATTGCGCAGTTGAGGTACTACCTCTTGGGCCGACAGTTCACTCTTGTGTCAGATCATTCTCCTTTACAGTGGATGGCCCTTCACAAAGAGTCGAATCCACAGGTCACTAGGTGGTTTCTTGACCAACAATCTTACAAGTTTTCGCTCATTCATCGTAAGGGTTCTATCCATACCAACGCTGATGCTCTCTCTCGGGCTCACAACCTCTTGGTGCAGGGCTAGGGGGGGGGGCCTTGTCACACATGTGCGAGTAGGAGGCAGCTGAAGGGCTTAAGTAATGGTAATACCACATCCAACCAGGGGGCGGCGGGGTGCACTAACTGTCTTTCTCAGTTTCCTGAAGACCGTTCCCAAGAAATCTTGCCAGGTTCCGGCTCCCTCGATGACGTCATTTCCAGGTCTGGCCCCCTTGATGATGTCAGTTCTGGGTCCAGGGCCCTTGAGGATGTCACTTCCGGGTCTGGCCACCTTGATGACGACACTTCCTATATGGGCCTTTAAAGCCACCATCTTACCACCAAGAAATCAGTTCTGTTTTGGACTCAATATTGCGAACATCGCTGTCAACTTAAAAAACCTTTTGCAGCCAGGGATATTATATCGGTGGCTGCCCTAAACCTTTTTATGATGTCTGGTCTGTGTTTTTATCACAGTAGCTTGCTTCAATTCCAAATAATGATGAATGGCAAAAGTTTTTTTTTTAGTGCTGTCCCATTCATATGGAAGAATACTGGAAACTCAAATGTAATTAATCCCAAGCTAGAACCGATAATGGCTAGGTTATATTTTCTGGAATCAGCAAATTCTTTACACACTTCTATTTCAAACTTAATCTATTTGTCAATTCATTTTGACTTGATATTGCTGTTCAATTATGGCTCAGACAGGTATTACTTTTTGCAGTCCTGGACATGACTGGCAAAAACTGACAAGTCTGTAGATAGATGGAATCAACAGGAGAAATCCAATACAGGTTTTACAGGTAAGCAAACAAAAGGTCAGATAGCTGTTTTTCTCACTCTTGAGATAATTCAAAAAATGACAAAAAGCCTCATAACCTTTATATTCAGATAGCCATGTTAATTCAGTTAGCACCATCAGAGATTCAACTAATTAATGTTATTCCTTCATAATTAAAAATCAATCAAAGTATAAGGTAAAAGAAATAGGATTAAAAAACAATATATGTGACAAAGTTTTTAATCTGAAATAGCATTGGACCCAGTGACTCCACATCCAACAATGCAAGTTGTACACAAGTAGTAAATAAGTAGTAACAGGGCACCATTGACAAAACAACATGGCAGTTGCCAAAAAATACACCAAAACAAAAAAAAAAGACAAATTTCCTACAATGCCCAAAATATGACAATAAAAAATATAAAAATTAAAGCTAAATATTAGTGCAGACAATAAAAAAATAACCTGATCACAACAAAACTGTTTCAAAATTAATTTAAAAGATGACTGAAATGATATGGGAAAAACAACCTTCCTGATTTGAATTCAAGTGGCAAATTAATTATAGAATTTCTGTACGAGTCATTAACAAGCACTATGATTGAAGGTATGCTCTTAAATTTCCTAGAACTACAGAGAATTTTGATTTTAGACATCTCATTTGATGCCACTTACTTTGGTTAATTAATTGAGGCTGCTTTTTCTCAGATTCTGTTTAACCAAATAGGTACTGAGACTGTCATGGCAATGCCCAATGGATGTCTGTGTTCATGCAGTCTTGACCTCTTATCTGCAGGACAGAATTTCTTGAATCTCTTGTAAAACATGTGTTCTGAGTTAATGATGTTGGAACCTAACCTAACATGGGAGTCCAGACAAAAACCAACCTGGCAGAATTTCCTATCTACTGCAGATGCCCACAGATGCGTTTTATATTTTAGTGTTCCTGTTCATTCTTACGGCATGTTTTCTATAATGTGGGTAGAACAGGAGTCCCTGAAAGACATCAATCCATCCATCCACAAGGAGTACATAAGAACTCCACACAGATAACACTCCAGCCAGAAACTGAACTTGTGTCTATCTAAACAGCATTGTGGGATGATGACAACACTACCTGATATGCCACCTCTATACAATATAAAAGAGACAGACAAAAGACAGAGAATTTTCATAAGAGACATTCACAATGAGGGACATGCCTCAAACAGTCAGTTATATCCCAAAACATAATCGATTAGATAAACTTTATATTTAGCTGATGTTTTTGCCCAAAGCATCTTACAGGATTATGACACATTACAGCTGTTCATAGGTAATTTTTACAGTTGGACCACAGACAGGTTAAGTGACTTGCTCAAAGAAACAGAGTGTGTCACAACCAGGAACTGATACAGTAACATTGTAGATTAAAATTCAGTGCCTTAGCCACTATATCATGCTGCATGACCACAAACAACGCACAACAGATCTTACTTTTTCATTCATTATTCAACAAAAAACATGCAGAAGGCATGTGTGAAAATGTAAGCACACCCTTACTGCCTGCATATACAACAAAGAAGATAATTAGAACCATGAGGCACTAATCAATTGCATTTGATTGGTTGATGAACAGAAATAATACCACTTCTATATAAAATCTAAACGTTTAGCAGTTGGGCTTGAAGCAATCAGGTTTGCACTAACAGTATGACAAGAACATAAGACATCCTTCAATATCTCAGAGAAGCAATTGCCCATCATTTTGGTAAGAGCTAGGGTATTGAAAGTGTGTGTACTTATGCACTTTTTCACATGGCTGTATATGTAAATGACCAGTAAATGATTGCTGTTGAAAATTTGATCTTTTCTTCAATTAACAGTACCATGCTAACTGAAAATGATCCAAATAGGAATTCTATTACCAGCATTGAAATACATCAGATAGAACATGAGAAACTGCAAAAGTGGAAGATAGGATTAGGCAAAATAGGATTCAGTGTGAAATTCAAAAGGAAATAAATTTAGCATGAAATGTTACCCATATACCAATTAGACACTACATACAGTATTTCTTTGTCTATAATGTGAATTTCCCCCTGGGATTAATAAAGTATCTATCTATCTATCTATCTATCTATCTATCTATCTATCTATCTATCTATCTATCTAATGGTTTTAAATAAACGGATGTACAAATTGTATTTTTTTTACTGTTGTGTGTTTTTTAATATTTTGTGAAGGAGAACTGTCTTTAGAAACGCTTATGAGCATTACTTTGAGAAAATATCTCAAAAACCATGTAAACTATATCTGAGAAAGAGCTCTGATAGCATTTACCTTCACTACTAGTAGAAGTTGGCTTTGGCATAGCAGATAGTATTATGCAGGCATCCAACATGATGAATAATTGGCAATAGATAACATAACGAATTAGCAAATGTCATTACTCAAAAAATCATTGCGTGGATAGTAATCTGTTAAGTAAATATTTTTGGAACATTCTCCGCATTGCAACGACAGTAATATTGCAGGTGGTGTCTACTGTAAGCGTAGTACCTTCTGAAAACAAATAAAACACACATGCTCATTTTTGCAGGGATTTAGATTTTGACAAAAGCCAACAGCTGACTCTTACATTTTGAAATTCAAAGGAAAATACAACATGGACAGAATCACTTTACATTAAAGCAAAACTGACTGGAGTATGATCAAAACACAAAGGATACAAACACATACATGTATAATCCCCTTTTTCACTTTTTCACATTCCACACTGCAAAATGACATTATAATGTATTTAAATAATGTTTATCCTATTTAAAACTGCTTGAGCTCCAAACCCAAGACACAGTAAACTTCCAACACGTTTTATGAATAAAGGATATTTATTCCCACAACACAATTTTACTATCACCTCTACAGAAATCAGCCAAAATACACAATAGTTATACAATTCTTCTTCTTTTCTCCTCCAGTTGAATGTTACCTGCTGCCTCCGACTCTGACTCAGCCACATAAGGCAGTGGGCTCCATTTTATGCTGGACCCAGGAATGTTTAGGGTGCCACACCATGTCTTCTGGGGAGAACTTCCGGGCCATAAGGAAAGTAGAAAGGTCTTCAACTGACATAGTCTATTGATATGAAGGCACACTGACAGGGCTACATTTCTGGACTTCATAATCCAAGAACCCCTGTGGATTTCCCAACTGTGTTCTGCCGTGAGGACCACTGCCACCTATCATATAGGGGATGGAATTGCTTTTGACTCCCTGCTATCACTCCTTCCATTATTTGATACCAGCTGGAAACAAAGTTATTTTTTTGTTCTGCTGGCAAATCCATTGGTCGTTCTTCTCTGGCCTCCTGTCCGGGTACGGAATCACCTCCTTTCCTGGCTGGGATGCCTGTCCTCCTTCTATCTATCTATCTATTTAGGACTAACTTGGATAGATAGTAAAGGAAAACTGCAGTTATTCATTTTATTTATTTTTTTATAGGTTCAAATGGGCATTATTGCTATAAGTGCAAGAGTAGAATTTTCAGTTCAACTGAACCAAAAAGAATTTTTTCATTGGGATTAAGTAATCATTTATTTTTTAGTATTGCTTCTTAGTATTAAACTCAATTATTATTATTCAAAGTATTTTCTAGGATTGTCCTTTTGCAACCTTCTACTGTATATCAGGCCTAGACCGAGACATAGGGCAATTTTTATGTTATTTTTTTATATGTGTAATAGTTTTAGGGGATTGTGCTCATGTTAAGGGATTTTCTCACTCTGTGACATGTATTTAAAATGGCTGCTTTCTTAAGTTTTACAAATATGCATTGGTTTGTAAAGTGTGTAATGTTGGCAGACTTTTGTGTAGTGTATGTGTGATGACACCAGTGGTGGATACAACAATGGGCACAATGATCACTTTGTCCATTTTCTCTACAAGCTGCATATTTCTTTTTCGGTTCTGTGTACTTCTGCATTTTTATTTGTTTGTACTTTGTAAGTTGTGTGTGTTAGGTACAGCAATATCAATAAAATATGTAATTTTATTGTGTTTGTTTATCAGTGTTATGTCTGCTCTGTTATGGTGGATAGTTTTGTCTGTCAGTATAATTCTGTCCCAGTATAGTTGGTTGCATTTTCTAGTACTGTGGTGGTGGTGTAGTTATAATATGATTTATATATCTGTACTAGTTTGTGTTGCAGTGCATTTCTTGATGCCTAATGTTTACCATCTGATTGTATGTGTGAATTTAGTCTGTCCGTGTCAGTAGTTTACAACCTCATGTGATGTGTTGGATTGTTTCCTGTTCC
Source organism: Erpetoichthys calabaricus (assembly GCF_900747795.2). Classification (NCBI taxonomy): domain Eukaryota; kingdom Metazoa; phylum Chordata; class Cladistia; order Polypteriformes; family Polypteridae; genus Erpetoichthys; species Erpetoichthys calabaricus. The sequence continues at coordinate 161,836,852 of NC_041396.2, read as the reverse complement.
TTGTGGCAGTGTCTGCATGTGCTAGCTGTACTGTTAATGTCTTTAAGAATATATTTTCTGTAGTTTCTCATGTATATACAGTAACTTGATCTTGTATGGTTAGCATAAACCCATCTGTCTCTCCAAACAAATCACCCCAGCTTAGGCAGCTATTTGATGCAATGTTATCTACAAAAGGCTGATCAAATTCATAAGGATATCTCCCAAGAAACGTTTTCTGAGTCCATGCTGGTGTTTAAATTTGTATCCCTTTTATGTCCTCTTTAATGCTGTCTCTGTTTTGTAGGGTAAGTGATTTGTAGTTTGTGTATGCATGAACTATTGCTTTATGCAATGTTGAGACATGATATTTAATGTGGAAGAATTTTCTCAAATTATTAATCTGTGTGTTGTGTAAATTAATTATATCTATGAGAACCCTTCTCCCCTAAGCGCATGGATGTGAGTCATTCTATGGCTGCTTTGGGGTTGTGTAATTTGTGTTTTGTGAGTAGTGTTTGTGTTTTACTTTGGAGCTCTTGTAAGTCTATTTGTGAGAAAAGTATCTAACTCTTTAAGAATACACGAGTATTAGCATGGTGTATGTATTGATGCTTTTAAATACACTGGTCAACAAGCATTTTGCTACTGGGCTTCTTTCATCGGTGTCTGTACTTTAACAAATTTCACTTGCTGACTCCACATCTGAAAACCGTTTTTGTCCAGCACATCCCATTTTTTAATTATGATGTTCCAGATCTTGGACAACTAGGGTGACTGGACAGTAAAGGCGATGCGTTTCAGCATTTAAGAAATAAGTTTGGTCTCGAGAAAAGTGAAGCCAAAATTAAGGAAAGTGTTTTTGTTGTTCCTGAAATACGTGAGCTGATGCTTGACGAGGAGTTCAAAAGGAAACTGAAGCCAACTGAATCAGCACCCTCATTCGTGCAGGTTGTCCAGAATTTTCTTGACAGTCACACAGCAGAGAATTATACTGAGCTTGTGGAGAATATGCTGAAAGTATATTAGCTTACGGGAGCCAGATGTTAGTGAAGATGCATTTTTTACATTCTCATCTCGACTTTTATCCACCAAATCTAAACGATGTCAGAGAGGATTATGGAGAAAGATTTCATCAAGATATAAAAGGTAATGGAAAACTGATATCGGGAAAAACTCACTCCGAGCATGATGGGTGACTACTGTTAGTTCTTGCAAAGAGAGACGGATGTGCAGTACAAGCGCAAAAGCGAGTGCCTCCAACATTTTTGGGCACACTGACCTCACTTTTATATTGTGGTAAATTGACATAAATATGCTTTAGCATGTCTGTGGTATCATCTTCTGGTTTGTTTTCAGAATAAACACAACAAAACAATTGTGGTGGGACATAGTCCAAACTCCAGATATCATTTTGATATATTATATTGATATTCAAAAGTGTCAAAACGTCAATGATGTGTATTTCAAAAAACCTAATGTGCAAGCTTAATTCCGATTTCATATATGAAATCAGTGTAAAAAACTTAATAAATAGATGCTCTGAAGTTCCCAGAAGTTCTTTAGGTTTCAATGCGCACTCAATGTGTGTTTGCAGCAATGAATTTTTGTATTGATAGCCATGAAAATATTTCATGGTTTTCTTTACTCCTTACAGTACTTCATTTACTGACAAAGACAGGTTTTCTCAAAAATATGCAATTTTTTATTGTTTGCATAGCAAACACCTTCCTAAAATGCCTTACGTTTTTAACAAAAACACATAGTGTGTACAAAAACAGGCTAAACACACGATCAGCGTTACACAGTGCAAGAAAAGAGTGACTTTATCCTTATCCTCAACTCATGATCTTGTAGGCTACAACATGGAACCAATTTCTCATTTACAGCCCAGCACTGCTTATGGAGATGTATACAGAGAAGCAGGAGGGGCACAAGCAGAATAAGTGATTTACTGAGGACAAAGCACAGACCCAGAAAACAAGTTTGAACCTTTAAGCTTATTATCAATATGTATACTTTGCTTCATTATGTCTGTGCATTAACTTTTTTTTATTAAATAACGGAAGGTGTTATTTAATATTACAATTGAAAAATGTCACAGCACTACTACTAACTTCAAATAAATACCTCATTGGTCTTGTAGATATGATTAGATAAAAATGAGTGCAGAAGGTGGTTTAAAGCCCATCCTGTTGGAAGTTCAAATAACAATGAGAACTCAAATGAGAGCAACACACCAGCGAAGAAGAACAGAAGGAAAAAAGCATGAGTGTATCATTTTCAACATGCTCAGAAAATTAGAGTGCTTCACTAGCCAGACACCCAAAGAAGTTGCTGCAGCATGAGCCCAACTAGCCACTTAGCAATGATGACTCTGATAAGGGTCTGAACAATGAAGACATACACATCCACATCACCAGAGTTATTCAAATTAAAAACCAAAGCAACTGAACTTTTGTTGCATGTTATCTTTGGTCCATCATTTCTTGATGGATATTTTTCCTAGTTTCATGGTCATTTTTAATAGATATTTTACTAGTTACATTACATCATGTACAACAGACTAAACAGACAGTAATCTTCACATTTTTGCTAAAATTTCTTTAATAATTTAAAAGCTACACTCTGTAATTTCACTCACCAGAATGTGTAGATCTACATGGTAATGACTAAGCCTGCTATTACCTTACTCTGTATCACATGTGTCACCATATTTGGAAATTAAAAGCACATACAGTACTTCCCTTCATTCATCAGTCGGCTATTCTGAAGTTTTCAGCACCACCTACTGTACAAAGTTTTTATTGCTGGATTTCCTGTAAACTAAAATTACTTTCTGTTGAAATGTTCATTTACCATCATATATCAAAAATAGATTATTGCTGCTCTGAGCCGATTCTCCGGAGAAGCAGTATTGGGAAATGAATGAATGGATAAACATCAAAACCATTTTTAACTTTGAATGTGTTAATAGATATTATTAAAATGCCTGCTTACGATTCACAGTAAGTCTTAATAATTCAAAAATGCTCAGTAGGAAAGGCAGTAATTTCTAAATTACAATTAAATCAAAGACAAGTTGCCATATGTGGAATATTAAAATATTCCCGATTTTATGAATTTTAAAGATTGGCACATCCCTGAGTTTTTCTATAATGGCCTAAGAATTGTCTGTATGGTATGTGTGTGTTCTTACAATTTCTGCATTCTACCAAAAGACATACTGTATGATAAGTTTAACTGGCCCAGATGGTGCGTTGTCCACAACCCAGATGTTTAAAAATATATGCAGCAGGACAGTTGAATGTTTAACCCTTATAACTGTTGATGTCTAATGTTTGCCATCTGTTTGTGTCTGTGCATGTAGTCTGTCCATATGATGTGTTTGATTGTATCTTGTTCCTTGTGGCAGTATCTGCATATACTCTCTGTACTGTTAGTGCCCTTAAGAATATATTTTCTGTGCTATGTAGTAACTGATTAGGGTCAGTTCCTGGTTTTGTTACTGTTTCTAAGAAATTTACACACACACACACAAATATATATTATATATATATATATTTGTGTGTGTAAAAAAAATCAATGAAAAATAAGGCAGTTTTCTTGGAACAGAGGAAAATACACAATTCCAGTTCACAGTATTATAATCACAATTAGATATGCTGTGGATCTGATTGAAAATGAAAAGCATTTCCAGAGCTCTCCTGACCAGGAGATAAAAATTAATGATAACAAAAGTCAGTCAAATTAAAAATAATCAAAGCCAGTAAGACTAAATATAGAACCCATAGTCTAATAAAATCCAAGCAAAAGGACCCAACTCTAAAATTGTTCATGGAAAAGCAATAGTTTCAACTAACACTAATGAAACAAGTTTTTAAATTGCATGAATCCAACCTTGGACACAGAAACTTGTGCGCTTTCAATTTTTAAGTGGTGCCTCTCGACATCAAATCAATTGCTGTGAAATTCATTTGCTTAGCAATGAGCAACATAATCACATGCAACATGCCTGCTCTAAAGCTTTAAAACAATAAAAAAAACGCGTGATGGTGATAGAAATGAAAATGAAAAAAAAACCAAAATAATGATGTATAAAAAAATAATAATAGTTCTAGATTCGAAACTAACAGTACATAACACTCTGTAGAATAATAAACATCTTGGACCTGCAAGATCAATTATAACAGGTAAAGTCAGTTTTGTCGATCTTGTTCTAATGATCATTTCGTCCCTTCTGAGCATTCTCCTGTGATAAATCCAAGTTTTAGCATTCCCTAATTCAGTTGGATTTATTTTTCTTGTTTTTTATTTCATTATTATTCTGGAAATGGCAATTTGTTTTGGTATGGTATGGTTGGAAAGTGGAAAACAGCTTCTGTATATTATTGTTTATGGATTCGCTACAAAACAGTAACAACAATTAGTGTACATAAGGACACATTATACAATTGCTAGACTTATTTTTCTGACTGCAGTTTTTAGTTTTATATTTGTGGCTTTGATGATTGGTTCTGTCTTTTTCTTGTGATATTCTGCCCCTCACCTGTTCTAAGACTAAGATTACACCTATGCTGATTTCTTAATTCATCTGCTTATCTCACTTGTCCTCTTTTACTTTATGTTTGGATGCTATTTTCTCCCAAGGTGTCCATAATATCTCAAAGTTTATGGATTATATGCGACATCCACAACTATGCAAACAGTGTAAGTATACTATAACACAATGGTCTGTTGTTCTGAAAGTAACTTTGACATATATGGCTTCACTACTTCTGACGTCTCATTCCATGGACAGGTAAAGTACTTTGGTACACTACACACCCCAAGATACCAAAAAGGATAATTAAATAAAACAGAGTGAGAATCAACAGGTAATAATTGATAAAAGTTTTGTTCTTCAAAAAGTTTCTACAATGAAAATGCTTAAACTGATAACTGCACTTAGTGGGGGGTCATTGGTTTTAAACTTGAAACTTTTAAACTTGAAATACAGTCTGCATAATTCTAATTAGAACATTCTAAAGTCAAACACTTCAGCTCTGGCATCATCATCTTACAAACTACATGTACAAGAAAAAGTATAAACAGAGAATATAACATTGAGTCAGTCTTGTAGTCTTAACAACATGCAAATCTGAGGTTGTAGTGGGGCTACATAAAATGTCAGTTATGTTTGTTCCATGTTTATAAGTGTTGTGTTTGTCTGATCTTTTTCTCGTATATGTAAAAACATATTTGAAGAAGAGTTTCACTCTGCAAACTGCGTGGATGTCACCAATAACAACGCTTGAACTTTTCTGGAGGAAGGACAGAAAAGGAGGCATCAGAAAAGACCAGGATTTAACATAACAAATGCTGCAATCATTTCACCAAATGGAACAGCAGATCATCACTTTTCATCCAGGTACATATGGCAGTAATGTTTTACAGATATTTTACCATTCGCTATCCATGGTTGTTGGACTGTTATTTGGACTCACCGGTAAGATTGTTTTGATTCACATTTTCAAATAGCTTAATTTCAGCTGTGTTTCTACTGTCCTTTCATCATTTAGATTTTGCTGGCTTCCATCTATTTTTTAATATGTACAGTTACTGTGTTCTCATATTGAACTTTGCATGTATGTGGATATTTGTTCTTTGTTTTGTAATTATTTCTGTTTTAAAGTTAAAACAAGGGACGTTGAGGTCCATTTCATGTTTTTCTTTTCTATCACTGTAAATATTTGCATTTACATTGGGATTGGGGAATTCTTGGTGTTTATAACATTTCATCTTTTTGAATATATTCATCTTATATTTACATAACCTTTATTTTTGGCTTATTTGTCTGCTTTTGTCTGTTCACTTAGGAGCTTGAGTGAAGGGTGGGTGAATATATGAAGGGTAAGTACAGTTTGGCGTGGATAAGTCTGGACTTCACTCCAGCATAACTGGAGTGTGTAACTTGCCGCTATGCAACCGTGAGCATGGTTGTTACAATATCACTAACAATCTCAGATCTGAAGATCAACTTTGTACTCATGTCATCTGATTTGATGCCATATGTTCAAGACACTCAGCTAAAGAGAGGTGCTGAACCATCAAATGATCACCACTTGGGGTTAAGTTGGCTCTGATGGATGAAGAACCCAATGGGCAGACATTTAAGAATCAAACTAATAGGGATGGTATGCTGCAAATGACTACTGGTTGACTCTGTTGAAAATAATTTCAACTGCCACCTCCTGACAGGCTACTCCTGAAATCTGGGGGGTGCTGAGAGATGTAGAGTCTAAATGGATCTTAAGACCTCGGTAGTGGAGGCAGCTGCAAGAAGTTGTCACCAAAAAGACTGTCAATGTCGAAATGCTGAAAGTACTGGATATGTGGTTGTGTTTCAGCTAACATGCCACTCCAGCATTGCAGGGAATGTGAACAGTGTCTTGTGACTGGCAGACTTGGATGGCTAGCACCATTTCTAAAAAGGAGGCCAAAAAGAATATGGTTCACACTCTTCATGCTCCTTGGGAAAGTATATGAATGGGTTTAGGAACAGAGACCCTGCCCAAAAGCTGCATCTCAAATTCAGTAAAGAGCACTGAGGATTCTATCCTGGCTGTGGGGCACTGGAACAACTCTTTGTCATTCCACAGATAGTTGAGGGATGATGGGAGTTTGCCAGTCCTGTTCAGATTTTCTTTGTGACATTGGAGAAAAGCCAAGCAAAATGACACCTAATTTTGGCTAACTAAAAAGATTACAATATGCAAGCTTTCGAGGCAACTCAGGCCCCTTCTTCAGGCATCTTGATTACATCTTGCCTGAAGAAGGGGCCTGAGTTGCCTCGAAAGCTTGCATATTGTAATCTTTTTAGTTAGCCAATAAAAGGTGTCATTTTGCTTGGCTTTTCTCTCCATTCATAATGGCTAACACGGTACAACACCCTAGTATTACTTTGTGACATGGGAAAAAGATTACAGCACTGCACCAAATGATATCTTAGATTGTTTTATCCTTTAAAGCAAAACAAAATAATTCCATGTTTGAGGGGTTTAGGAGACACAATCCACAGCAGTTATAAATGATTCAATAAGTAAACCATTGTTTTGTGCAGTCAATGGTATTGACTGGTGTTGTCCAATCCTATAGCTACAAGATCTTCTGTTTGGGCAAACAACAGGTGAGAGAACACAAAAGAAACTGATAAAATGTTAAGTACGACAGACAATGCTGTTGCAACACTATAGTCTGGCGCTGCATTCTTCACATTCTTAGTGACCTGACTGTAAAGTGCTGTTTGGCAATAGTTCAATCACTGTGTCAATTTAATTAAATGCTTTAAAAGAGGGATGGCACAATGGCTCAGTGATTACAACTACTGCCTCACAGCACCAAGAGACTGGTTATAAATTTAACTTGGTCACAGGTTGTATGGAGTTTGTACATTGTCTTTGTGCCTGATATGATATAAGTGAACATGGACGTGTGTTTGTGTGTATGTAGTGTGAGGAACTAGTCTCCAGGGATGGTCAAGGTCTTGAGAAAAATACTGCTTGGAGGTTGTTCTGACTCTTTGCATTTCTAGATTGGACAAACAGGTACAGTAAATGGACAGAATCACTGTTAGCAAATGTGATAGACATACTCTATAGTCTGTCTGCAGCAGTGGTTGCCCTGTAGCTTAATTCCAAATAATTCCAAATCAGGCCATTATTCTTACCCAGAATTAACCTCAATGATTTAGTGAGCAGTGCTTTTTTTTTCTCTAAGAATTTCGGAACTATTCGCATTTTAAAAAAAATATTAAATGCTTAATTTTTCTTTGCTATTTTTTTGTTTATTGACCATTTCTAAAGCGTTCACTCCTTTAATTGTAAATAACATAGATGCTAAAAGGGAGCAGGTACTTCACCGTCATGTTCTTTTGTGTGCTAATTAGTAAGAAAAGGCTTAGGCAACGTCCACACTATCATGTTTTCAGTTAACAATGCATATGTTAGTCTCCATTTTTGCTTTTCATCCACACTACTCCACTGTTTTTAACTGCTGAAAACAAAGAGACTTTTTAAAATGTTCTACAGAGCCATATATTGTGCAAATGATGGCTCAGCATTGCAATGTAGAGGAGTGACAATGTATACTTTTAAAAGTGCAGACTCTAATTGCGCTCTGATTTGTTCAAGGTTATCATATTCCCACATAGTGGACATAGAAGAGTTCCTTTCCATCTAAATAGTATTTTGTACAGCTTGAATGATGCATATATGCACAAAAAGCAAATAATTTACTAGCCACTACAGGTTTGTGGTAAATCCCCTGGCCAACAGCGTTACCATAATTTTAAGCCAAATTCCATGCCAAATTCAGGTTTTACAAATCCCAACTTTTAAGAAAAGGCTTATGAATATTTTTAAGTATAAGCAAGTTTAAATACATGAGGTCCCAAGTGTTAATTTCAGCCTATTTCTGCTGTTAGTAAACAGTTCCTAGTTTCTGCCTTTTTTGTGTAGGTCCAGAACTGATAAAATCAGTTGCTACATTTTATTGAGAGTGTAGCAATCATGTGTAGCAAGCATTTGTATGTGTTAAACTATGGTGAATTTTTTTTCTTGAGTTTCTAAGATTTTGCTCTTTTTAAATGTTCTAGTTTCTTAATCATTTTCTTACTAATTTGCACACAAGAGAATATATCTCTGAAGAAGATCCTCTTCAGTCAGTGCCATTTGAACTTGTATATACACTGCTTATCACTAATTGTCAGTATTTTTATATACTTATTGCAGCCAGCTTCACTGAAAAAGGTGAATTGAAAATAATATGGTAAAAGAAACTTAAGCGTGTACAGCTATGCAAAAATACACATTTCTGAAATCCTTTTACTTGAAAATATCATACTAGCACATTTCTTCTGAATGCAAAATAAGTGAAGAAAAGGCTAGTGAATTAAACAATTACATCAATTAGAAGCAAGAGTGACCCAGTGATCTGGGAAATTGGTTTAAATGTTAATCTACAAGTCGTACCCCAAAACTGCACCTGAGAACCCAGGGTCTACAGTATCCATTAAGTGAGATCACAACAGTAGTACAGTATCACCATTCTGGTCAAAATAATTTTAAAACGGCAAGAAGCACTCACAAAATAAAGGAGGTGTCCAACATGTATGGCTTTAAGTATTGATTAGCAAGCTCTGGTCCTAATGACAGATGTCTCCGATTTTTTTTACTACAGTCATAGTTGTCATCACTGAATTGACTACAGAATTTAAACTACATGGCTGCAAGTTCAATTCATACCTGCAATGCATTGTTTGAAGGTCACTTAAACAGTTAGTGCTCCAAACTATATATACAGTACTGTGCAAAAGTTTTAGGCAGGTGTGAAAAAATGCTGTAAACTAAGAATGCTTTCAAAAATGGAAGTGTTAATCATTTATTTTCATCAATCAACAAAATGCAGTCAATGAACAAAAGAGAAATCTAAATCAAATCAAATCAATATTTGGTGTGACCACCCTTTGCCTTCAAAACAGCATCAATTCTTCTAGGTACACTTGCACACAGTTTTTGAAGGAACTCGGCTGGTAGGTTGTTCCAAACATCTTGGAGAACTAACCACAGATCTTCTGTGGATGTAGGCTTCCTCACATCCTTCTGTCTCTTCATGTAATCCCAGACACACTCGATGATGTTGAGATCAGGGCTCTGTGGGGGCCATACCATCACTTCCAGGACTTCTTGTTCTTCTTTACTCTGAAGATAGTTCTTAATGACTTTGGCTGTATGCTTGGGGTCATTGTCCTGCTGCAGAATAAATTTGGGGCCAATCATACGCCTCCCTGATGGTATTGCATGATGGATAAGTATCTGCCTGTATTTCTCAGCATTGAGAACACCATTAATCCTGACCAAATCTCCAACTCCATTTGCAGAAATGCAGCCCAAAACGTTTAAGGAACCTCCACCATGCTTCACTGTTGCCTGCAGACACTCATTATTGTACCGCTCTCCAGCCCTTCGACGAACAAACTGCCTTCTGATACAGCCAAATATTTCAAATTTTGACTCATCAGTCCAGAGCACCTGCTGCCATCTTTCTGCACCCCAGTTCCTATGTTTTCGTGCATACTTGAGTCGCTTGGCCTTGTTTCTACGTCGGAGGTATGGCTTTCTGGCTGCAACTCTTCCATGAAGACCACTTCTGGCCAGACTTCTCTGGACAGTAGATTTGTGTACCTGGGTCCCACTGGTTTCTCCCAGTTCTGAGCTGATGGCACTGCTGGACATCTTCTGATTTCGAAGGGTAATAAGCTTGATATGTGTCTTTGATCTGCTGCACTAAGTTTCCTTGGCCGACCACTGCGTCTACGATCCTCAACGTTGCCCGTTTCTTTGTGCTTCTTCAAAAGAGCTTGAACAGCACATCTTGAAACCCCAGTCTGCTTTGACATCTTTGTCTGGGAGAGACCTTGCTGATGCAGTATAACTACCTTGTGTCTTGTTGCTGTTCTCAATCTTGCCATGACATGAAACTGTCTTCCACAACCTCACCTTGGTAACAGAGTTTGGCTGTTCCTCACCCACTTTTAAGCCTCCTACACAGCTGTTTCTGTTTCAGTTAATGACTATGTTTCAACCTACGTGTGACATTGATGATCATTAGGACCTGTTTGGTATAATTGGTTGATCATACACCTGACTATAATCCTACAAAATCCCTGACTTTGTGCAAGTGTACCTATAAGAATTGATGCTGGTTTGAAGGCAAAAGGAAGTAACACCAAATATTGATTTGATTTAGATTTTTCTTTTGTTCACTCACTTTGCATTTTGTAAATTGATAACAATAAACAGTCATTATTTATATCTCTGAAAGCATTCTTTGTTTACAACATTTTTTCACACCTGCCTAAAACTTTTGCACAGTACTGTATGTCTAAGCATTACCCTCTGATGACGGCTCCTGGCAGGGGCTGAAAGCTCAGGAATAGAAACTACTTTATGATACGTGATTCATCTTCTCCCTTTGTGGATCTCCAGCTGCAAATTATATATATATATATATATATATATATATTATATATATATATAGGCGGCACGGTGGTGCAATGATAGCGCTGTTGCCTCGCAGTTAGGAGACCCGGGTTCGCTTCCCGGATCCACCCTGCGTGGAGTTTGCATGTTCTCCCCGTGTCTGCGTGGGTTTCCTCCGGGCACTCCTGTTTCCTCCCACAGTCCAAAGACATGCAGGTTAGGTGGATTGGCAATTCTAAATTGGCCCTAGTGTGTGCTTGGTGTGTGGGTGTGTTTGTGTGTGTCCTGCGGTGGGTTGGCACCCTGCCCAGGATTGTTTCCGGCCTTGTGCCCTGTGTTGGCTGGGATTTGCTCCAGCAGACCCCCGTGACCCTGTGTTCGGATTCAGCGGGTTAGAAAATGGATGGATGGATGGATGGATATATATATATATATATATATATATATATTACAGTAATCCCTCCTCCATCGCGGGGGTTGCGTTCCAGAGCCACCCGCGAAATAAGAAAATCCGCGAAGTAGAAACCATATGTTTATATGGTTATTTTTATATTGTCATGCTTGGGTCACAGATTTGCGCAGAAACACAGGAGGTTGTAGAGAGACAGGAACGTTATTCAAACACTGCAAACAAACATTTGTCTCTTTTTCAAAAGTTTAAACTGTGCTCCATGACAAGACAGAGATGACAGTTCCGTCTCACAATTAAAAGAATGCAAACATATCTTCCTCTTCAAAGGAGTGCGAGTCAGGAGCAGAGCATGTCAGAGAGAGAGAGAGAGAGAGAGACAAAAGCAAACAAATCAATAGGGCTGTTTGGCTTTTAAGTATGCGAAGCACCGTGGCACAAAGCTGTTGAAGGCGGCAGCTCACACTCCCTCTGTCATGAGCAGAGAGAGAGAGAGAGACAGATAAAAACAAACAGTGAAAAATCAATACGTGCCCTTTGAGCTTTTAAGTATGCGAAGCACCGTGCAGCATGTCGCTTCAGGAAGCAGTTTGCACAGAAGGTAGCAACGTGAAGATAATCTTTCAGCATTTTTAGACGAGCGTCTGTATCGTCTAGGTTTGCGAACAGCCCCCCTGCTCAATCCCCCTACGTCAGGATCAGAGAAACTCAGCACAAGAGAGGGAGAAAAGTAAGTTGGGTAGCTTCTCAGCCATCTGCCAATAGCGTCCCTTGTATGAAATCAACTGGGCAAACCAACTGAGGAAGCATGTACAAGAAATTAAAAGATCCATTGTCCGCAGAAATCCGCGAACCAGCAAAAAATCCGCGATATATATTTAAATATGCTTACATATAAAATCCGCGATGGAGTGAAGCCGCAAAAGGCAAAGCGCGATATAGCGAGGGATTACTGTATAATTGTCACATATATGCTAATAGTAGGCAGACATGGGACTGAAAGATAGTGATTACATGGACCAGGGGATGACAGTATTTAGTAACCTTCTCTCTCTTTTCCTTGCAGACCAACCGAAGGAAATCCCACCTGAGCCTGTCAACATCTCTTCCTGTTCTGGCCCCAATGACATCACTTCCTCTGACGCAGCTATAAAGACGCCATCTTGTTACAATTAATTCAGTTCTGTCCTGAACTCGGTCTCTAAGGACCTTTTGATTGCTGATATTTGCATATTTTGTTTCCCAAACCATTTTCTTTCTCCCTGTTACCTTTTCACAGTATATATATATTACATAGTTTACTGTCAAATAATGCAGAGTACGCGACACATGTTTCGCCCTCATTTTGGGCTCATCAGGCATACACACTCTACTGCTCCCCTTGCGGGGATTGAACCTCGGACGTCAACGTCAGAGACGAAGCCCCTTTACGCTGCACCACTGCGTGTGGTTCGTTTATTTGACAGCCTGTAGGTCCGGAGTAATTACATTAATTGCATTCGTAGTCTGAGTCCCGACCTGATTGTATGGCAGTAAACTATGCAACACTCCATGATCTGCTTCTCGCAACTAAAGAGGGCACCGTGGTGGATAATTGCTGAGGCAGACCAACCACATGTGTTACCTGGTAGGTAACCACCCATACAAATCAGGTTGGGACTCAGATTACAAATATATATATATATATATATATATATAATTATAAATATATATATATATATATATATATATATATATATATATATATATACACACACACATGCACACACACGCACACACACACAGACAGTGAAAGAGAGTCACCTGGAGACTATCTTCAAAAACACAGTTTTTAAATGAAAATGTAGTAGTATGCATACTTGACAAAATGTTAGGCTACATCCAATCATGCCACACACATTTTGCTGCCGGAATGATCTATATTTTGACTCTGTAAACAACAACAACATTAATTTCTATAGCACATTTTCATACATAGGATGTACCACAAAGGGCTTTACAAGATGCCAAATAAACAGCTACAAAAAAAGAAAAAACAAACTGAAATTAGATAATAATGAATAAATAGCATACAAAAAATAAATCGATACACACTTACATAAAATAGATATATAATTAGTAGAAAAGGAGTCCTTATATATAGTATAATTTTTTAAGTCTCTAAAGATGGGACGGATGATAAGGTCACATAGGCAGGAAGGACAGAAAAAAAAAATAAAAGTCCAGGGCCAAGAATCTGGAAACAAAAAAAAAAAAAAAAACAAAAAAAAATCTGCAAGGGGTCCAAGGCCAAAAGACCTCCCAGTCCCCTATGGGCATTTTACCTAACATATACTGTATGTACTTAAGTTTTTCCTTATTGTATATTTAGGCTTTGCCGTAGAGGATTCAATGCAGTGGGTTTCATGGATTATTGAGGTATCTACTTTCCATAAAAAAAAGTAAAAGAACGCAGAGAAAAGTGAAATTAATGATTGAAAATATACCATATGAAAAATATGTTAAGTCTATGTATAGCCTTTTAGGAGTAGAACTAAAATATTGCTAAAAAAAGTCAAATTAAAAAACTTACATTTTAAGAGTTTTTAAAATGATTCCTAGCATTACCCTGGTGTATCTCTACTGGTAAAGTATTCCAGATTTCTGGTGCATAGAAGCAAAAGGCCACCTCACCACTTTTATGATTAACTATTGGAAAAATAAGTAGAACTCTATCAGAAGACCTAAGGTTACACCTTAGAATGTAGGGGGACTGGCATTCCAAATATATGGGATGGAACAAGATTATTTAAAGCTTTATTTAATACTAGTCATTTAGCCCGTTACAATAACGGGCGCTAGAACAGTAGTGCATAAACATTAGTAGGAACAGTCTATATTAAATGGCAAGGGACTTTGACCTCATTCTTTTTGTTGGTCGTATTTTTCTTTCTTTCAGCCTTTCTTTTGTTGATGTTTACTTGCTGAGCTGACCGTTCTTCGTGGGCTGCCGCCGTGTATTGTGTGTCTTTAATTTTCTGTGACAGTAATACTGTCTTGTACGGCTCTATTCAATAAGGGCGCACACAAAAAGGCGACCTCAATTGAGCGCGGCGAATACAGGCATTCGTAGATAATTTAGTTGAAATGGCTCTGAAATATGTGAAGAGCAACAAAGGTGCAGATCTTTATTTACGCGCGCCTTTATTCGCTGCGCCCAATTGAGGTTGCCCTTTTGAGGCTCGCCTTTTTGTGCGCGCCCTTATTGAAGGATACCGTCTTGTACATCCGCTGGCTTGTACGTCCGTAATATACCTTTAATTTTCTCTGGCGATAATACAGGCGTGCGCGTCGGTAATATGCCTTTAATCTCGTCTGACAGTAATACTGGCTTGTATGTGGCTGTAATATGCGTCACTATATTGTGTACCTTTAAGTTCCTCTCGCAGTAATACTGGTTTGTATTTCCGTAAAACGCCTCTAACTTTCTCTGACAGTAATATCGCGCATCGCACTGTGCCCCGCGCATGCGCACTTCACCAGAAGACACCCACACACGGACACCTGGACACACATAGGGATTTTATATATAAAGATTAGCAGTACAGGCGAATACCAAAGTAATAAAATTTTCAGAGTAACGAATACGTTTTGCTGGCCCTGACAAATGTTCATACAACATCATGTTTAACAGAGTTTGTTTTAACAAAATATAAATTTCAGTATAACCAACACTTTTTTGATGAAAAATGGCCTCCAAAGATAATAATGCAATAAAAAAAAATACTTATTACTTAAAAAAAAAAAAAAAAAAAAAAAAAGAGACAAATTGTGAAATTTCTGGTCTTGTGCAGTCTCAGTGAGAGTGTAGGCATGACACCATGCACATAGCCGAATTCAGAGCACCACTGAGTGTCTGCGTGGATAGTTGTGTCATGTGCGCATAATGTACTGTTCCGAGTTTCATAGCGGTTCTCAAAGTTTTGTTTGAGAAGAACAAAAAAAGTTGGAAATGGCATCAGTTTACACTGAAAAAAGAGCTACATCTAATATATCATTTTCATTGTCTATTCATATCTGTATTTCTATAAAAAAAAAAGTTACATCTGATGTCTCATTTTTAAATAACATATTTTTTGCAGTTTAAGAAGCACTGTTTTTTTATACAGGTGTTGTCAAGCTTAAGTCACAGAGTTGCACTAGAGACAGGATGGCGAGTCCTGGTTTCCAAGGAAAATATCGGTACTTTATTACTGTATAGAGAAGGCAGGTATGGTCTCAAGAATTCATTCAAAACAGGAGCTGCTACTTCAGCACTCAAGCACATGAGATAGGAGCTGTGACAACGTAATTGTTCCGCTTTAGCTCCCATCTTCAGATTAGAACACCAGTGGCTCAGAATCACTGCTGTGACAGACCAGTAGAGATCAAGGAACAACTTGGTGATGACATCTTTACCAACTGAACCATCATTAAGGCAAACTGCATTAATATGGACCTTGCTTCAAGCTAAGCTATATACATTAATAATAAAACTGCAATTTGCATTTATAATGCTATTTGTGGTATAGCCCTACGGAATCGTATTAGGGCCACGATGAAGAAAAAAAAAAAATACGGACACAGTGAAGAAAAAAAAAACAAAAACTATATGTCGAGATTAAAGTCGACATTTCCACTTTATTCTCGTAGTTTATTTTGTCATTAAAGCAGAATGTTGTAAACTAAACTTCATCCTAAAATCAATGTTGAATTCACAAGATTTTCTCAAACCCCGTCATAAGTTATGTAGCACATTAAATGCTTTGTGTTAAGTGTTCCCTGACCCAGTTGTTAATCGCTATGCTGTTCTTAAACTGACTTCCTCTTGCACTAAGAGGCAGCGATCGCCGCACAGAATACATTCACTTCATTATATTCCTGCTCTCTGAAAATGTAGAATGCTAAGATAATTTTTCATGAAGAAATGCATTAAAACAGGTATTAAACATGCACGGTAGTGTGGCGGTAGTGCTGCTCCCTTGCAGTAAGGGGTCCCCAGGTGTACGTTCAATGTAGAGAACTTTATGGCAGGTGTGACGAGGTTCCAAAAAACTGGATGTTTGAATGGGTATCGCACAGGTTTAACTTAAATATTGTGTAAATGTTGGGTTCGTGATCTGGTGGTCGAAGACACGAACACAGAATTCAGTGGATGTTCTTCTGAGCGGGCTTTCTTTATTGCATGCATACTGTCTCTTTTTGACGTATCTATCCTTCTTTTTTCTTTCTCCACATAACCAATCGCCACACGATAAATGTCCTTGTGAAATTAAAACTAGTTATAAACTTAGACCACGGAGTGTTCAGAACTTTAAAAAAAAAAATCTTCGTTATACATGTTTAATTATGCTGTCCATTCAGGGTTGCGCCCATCCCAGCAAGCACTGTGTGCAAGGCAGGAGGAAATCCTGAACGTGGCGCCAGCACATCGCAGGGTGAATACGAGCAATACATACACTAGCAGGATTAATATAGCATAACAAAACGCCACATCCTACATGACTTTGAAAGGAAACTGAGGCACGCCGAGTAAACCCACCAGAAAAACATACAAATTCAAAGCAAGGAACACCCGGGACCCCATTGCTGCAAGGCAGCAGTGCAACCTCCACGCCACCGTGCCCCAACATTATTAATACATGCTTTAATGCATTTCATCATGAAAATTATATCAAATATTTATCTTAGCATTCTAAATGTTCAGAGAGCAGGAATATCATGAAATTAGTGTATTCTGTGTGCTGCCTGCGCCTCCTCTTAATGCAAGAGGAAGTCAGTTTAACATGGCTCGGGGAACATAACACAAAGCATTTAATGTGCTACATAACTTATGATGGGGTTTGAGAAAATCTAGTAAATTAAATATTCATTTTAAGATGAAGTTTAGTTTACGATGTTCTACTTTAATAACAAATTACGAGAATAAAGTCAACATGTCATTTTAATCTCAACAAACAGCGAGAATAAAGTGGAAATGTCGACTTTATTCTCGTCATAAGTGTCGAGATTAAAGTCAACATGTCATCACACTATTACACAGTACCCAGGTACGTTACACAGTATTGAAAAAAAATACAACTTGGCTTGCAGTATTATCCAGTAGTACAGAAACAGTATTCACACATTTGAACATAATGGTCCACATCCGACCTTTTAAATCCAAAGTATCTCCAGACAACAGACATGACTCCTTTTTCCAGCAAAAGTTCTTCTGTATCATCATGTTCAACTTTATCGTCTGCTACAGCTTCAGTTTCAGAATGTTCTCTGTCCATTTTCACCATGCAATACCTCTACTAAGGCATGTACTCCGGTATATGCTTGTTTAGCGGTGTAGCAGTGAAAAAGAGCCCCTGCGTAACACCTCTGTGGCATGTGTTTACGGTGTAGCAGTGAAAAAGGTCCCCCTTAAACAGTTTCCCGCTGCGCCACGTTCCGAATGTTGTTTAGGCAATGTAAACCGGTGTTGCGGTATAAGAAAAATCCATATTATAACAAAAATAAAAAACGGTTTTCGGTATGAACCAGTATACCACCCAGCACTACACTTTACTATTAACACAGAGACCCCAAAGCGGGTCATCAGATGCTATAAATGAGTAAAGCTGCATGTCATCTACATAACTGTGGTAGTTCACCTTGTGCTTCAAAATTATGTGGGCTAATAGGAGCATGTAGATTGAAAATAACATCAGACCTAGAATAAATCTCTATGGTGCACCATATACAATATCGTGGATCCTTGAACTACAATCATCACAACTAACAAATAATTTTCTTCCTGTTAAATAAGATTGGAACCATTTAAGACACTACTAGAGATGCCCACCCATTGGGCAAGGAGATTTATAAGAATACTGTGGCCTATGGTGTCAAATGTTGCGCTCATGTATAGGGGCACAAGAACAAATATGTGACCTATGTTTGCCTTACCAGCAAGTCATTTACTATTTGAACAACTGCACGTCCTGTACCAATGATTTGTTCTAAAACCTCACTAAAACTTATCAAGAAGAAAGTAATCATTTCATTGCTGAAAAGATGCTTTGAATTTAACTTTAAAAAGGCAGGTTAGGAATAAGTCTAAAAGTTGTCAAAGAAATAAGAGTTTAAATTATTTTTCTTGAGCAGGTGTTTAACTACTGTGGTCTTTAGACAAACTGGGAAGGCCCCTGTTTCTAATGATAAGTTAACTATGTCAAGTACACTATCAATAAGCACCCCAGAGACTTCTTTGAAAAAGCTTGTTTAAACTGGGTCAAGGGCACACATCATGCTTAGTTTAAAATGATTTTGTGTAGTTCAGGTAAACCTATTTCAGTGAAAGAAAGTAATTCAGTAAAAACAACATGCTGAGGTTCAACAGGATTAACTTTGGAGGGATATATTATATCTAATACTGAATATTTTGTATTGCAAAAAATGTTGCCAAAGCCTCACAAGTTTCGCTAGAAGTTTTCAGGACGCTTTCCATTCCTTGAGCTGGGGTTAGAAGACAATCACTAGTTTAAAATAAATCTCTTGGATTTCCAGCACTATTATTCATAATTTTAGAAAAACAGGACTGCCTCTCGAGCTGGACTGCTTTGTTATATTTAGTTATATAAATATAAGCAAATGTGTGTTAGAGGGGCGGCACGGTGGCGCAGTGGGTAGCGCTGCTGCCTCGCAGTTGGGAGATCTGGGGACCTGGGTTCGATTCCCGGGTCCTCCCTGCGTGGAGTTTGCATGTTCTCCCCGTGTCTGCGTGGGTTTCCTCCCACAGTCCAAAGACATGCAGGTTAGGTGGATTGGCGATTCTAAATTGGCCCTAGTGTGTGCTTGGTGTGTGGGTGTGTTTGTGTGTGTCCTGCAGTGGGTTGGCACCCTGCCCAGGATTGGTTCCTGCCTTGTGCCCTGTGTTGGCTGGGATTGGCTCCAGCAGACCCCCGTGACCCTGTGTTCGGATTCAGCGGGTTGGAAAATGGATGGATGGATGGAAATGTGTGTTAGAATTCAATCCTATTTGCACCTGTGCCTTTGTGGTTACTTGTTAATTTTCACTTTACAATACAATACAGTTTATTTTTATGTAGCCCAAAATCACACAAGAAGTGCCACAATGGGCTTTAACAGGCCCTGCCTTTTGACAGCCCCCCAGCCTTGACTCTCTAAGAAGACAAGTAAAAACTCCCCAAAACACCTTGCAGAGAAAAAAAAAATGGAAGAAACCTTGGGAAAGGCAGTTCAAAGAGGGTCCAATTTCCAGGTAGGTTGGGCGTGCAGTGGGTGTCAAAAAAAAGGGGATAAATACAATACAATACACAGGACAGAACACAAGTAATCCTCAATACAATATAATAATGCAATAGAAATCTTACAAGTACAGAGCAGAATTCAACACTAGACGATATCACATAATACGACTTGGATACAGTCTGGATACAGAACTTAAATTCAAAGAATTTAAAAATCTATCCATTTTATAACTTGCTAAATGTAATTAAGGGACATGTAGTGTGGTGGCTTAGTGACCAGATTCAACACAAAATGAATTAATAGGCATGATATATCGCAAATACAATATTTAATCAGCCTCTTTTTGCCCTTGCCAAATTGGTACAGTGGAAATGGCCTGACACTCATGGTGAGAAAGTGCATGTGGTTATGCTTGGAGGCTTGCATACTGAAATGGCTCTGTGGAATACCTTGGGTGATCTCCTTGAAGGATCCGGCTGGACAGCCACACTCACTACAGCTGAAGTAGTATCATCTGGCATGGCGGACTAATTTCTGAAGGCTGCCCACCTAACTTGAACTAGGCATGCTCATCAAGTCACTGTGCTTTTCCTGCAGAATCTTCAAAAGGAGGCTTTCATGTTTAGTACAGGCCCAAAAGATGATGAAGCAGTAGAGGTTTGGAGAATTGACATGCTGTCAAAAAGTCCAACTTTCATGTTCTGGGACATGATCATGAGATATGAAACCCTAATTCTAATTTTCATCAGGGCTCACAGAGAAAGAAATTTCCCACTGTATGTTGAAGTTTTGGAAGAACTAACCCCTCTGTTTTTTGCGTTGGACCATGTAAATTATGCAAGATAGATAGATAGATAGATAGATAGATAGATAGATAGATAGATAGATAGATAGATAGATAGATAGATAGATAGATAGATAGATAGATACTTTATTAATCCCAAGGGGAAATTCATATACTCCAGCAGCAGCATACTGATAAAGAACAATATTAAAGAGTGATCACAATGCCGATAACAATGCAGGTATACAGACAGACAATAACTTTGTATAATTTTAACATTTACTCCCCCGGGTGGAATTGAGGAGTTGCATAGTGTGGGGGAGGAACAATCTCCTCAGTCTGTCAGTGGAGCAGCACATTGACAGCAGTCTGTCGCTGAAGCTGCTCCTCTGTCTGGAGATGATACTGTTTAGTGGATGCAGTGGATTCTGCATTATTGACAGGGGCCTGCTCAGCGCCCGTTGCTCTGCCATCCATCCATCCATCCATTGTCTCCCGCTTATCCGAGGTCGGGTCGCGGGGGCAGCAGCTTGAGCAGAGATGCCCAGACTTCCCTCTCCCCGGCCACTTCTTCTAGCTCTTCCGGGAGAATCCCAAGGGGTTCCCAGGCCAGTCGAGAGACATAGTCCCTCCAGCGTGTCCTGGGTCTTCCCCGGGGCCTCCTCCCGGTTGGACGTGCCCGGAACACCTCACCAGGGAGGCGTCCAGGAGGCATCCTGATCAGATGCCCGAGCCACCTCATCTGACTCCTCTCGATGCGGAGGAGCAGCGGCTCTACTCTGAGCCCCTCCCGGATGACTGAGCTTCTCACCCTATCTTTAAGGGAAAGCCCAGACACCCTGCGGAGGAAACTCATTTCAGCCGCTTGTATTCG
The DNA here is from genome assembly GCF_900747795.2 of Erpetoichthys calabaricus. Taxonomy (NCBI): domain Eukaryota; kingdom Metazoa; phylum Chordata; class Cladistia; order Polypteriformes; family Polypteridae; genus Erpetoichthys; species Erpetoichthys calabaricus. The sequence continues at coordinate 161,815,526 of NC_041396.2, read as the reverse complement.
CGATCTCGTTCTTTCGGTCACTACCCATAGCTCATGACCATAGGTGAGGGTAGGAACATAGATCGACTGGTAAATTGAGAGCTTCGCCTTGCGGCTCAGCTCCTTTTTCACCACAACAGACCGATGCAATGCCCGCATTACTGCGGATGCCGCACCGATCCGCCTGTCGATCTCACGCTCCATTCTTCCCTCACTCGTGAACAAGACCCCGAGATACTTGAACTCCTCCACTTGGGGCAGGATCTCGCTACCAACCCTGAGAGGGCACTCCACCCTTTCCGGCTGAGGACCATGGTCTTGGATTTGGAGGTGCTGATTCTCATCCCAGCCGCTTCACACTCGGCTGCGAACCGATCCAGAGAGAGCTGAAGATCACGGCCTGATGAAGCAAACAGGACAACATCATCTGCAAAAAGCAGTGACTCAATCCTGAGCCCACCAAACCGGACGCCCTCAACACCCTGGCTGCGCCTAGAAATTCTGTCCATAAAAGTTATGAACAGAATCGGTGACAAAGGGCAGCCCTGGCGGAGTCCAACTCTCACTGGAAACGGGTTCGACTTACTGCCGGCAATGCGGACCAAGCTCTGGCACCGATCGTACAGGGACTGAACAGCCCTTATCAGGGGGGCCGATACCCCATACTCTCGGAGTACCCCCCACAGGATTCCCCGAGGGACACGGTCGAATGCCTTTTCTAAGTCCACAAAACACATGTAGACTGGTTGGGCAAACTCTCATGCACCCTCCAGGACCCTGCCAAGGGTATAGAGCTGGTCCACTGTTCTGCGACCAGGACGAAAACCACACTGTTCCTCCTGAATCCGAGGCTCGACTATCCGACGGACCCTCCTCTCCAGGACCCCTGAATAGACTTTTCCAGGGAGGCTGAGGAGTGTGATCCCTCTGTAGTTGGAACACACCCTCCGATCCCCCTTCTTAAAGAGGGGGACCACCACCCCAGTCTGCCAATCCAGAGGCACTGTCCCTGATGTCCATGCGATGTTGCAGAGGCGTGTCAGCCAAGACAGTCCTACAACATCCAGAGTCTTGAGGAACTCCGGGCGTATCTCATCCACCCCCGGGGCCCTGCCACCAAGGAGTTTTTTGACCACCTCGGTGACCTCAGTCCCAGAGATGGGGGAGCCCACCTCTGAGTCCCCAGGCTCTGCTTCCTCATTGGAAGGCATGTTAATGGGATTGAGGAGGTCTTCGAAGTATTCCCCCCACCGACCCACAACGTCCTGAGTCGAGGTCAGCAGCGCACCATCCCCACCATATACAGTGTTGACACTGCACTGCTTCCCCTTCCTGAGACGCCGGATGGTGGACCAGAATCTCCTCGAAGCCGTCCGAAAGTCATTCTCCATGGCCTCCCCAAACTCCTCCCACGCCCGAGTTTTTGCCTCAGCAACCACCAAAGCCGCATTCCACTTGGCCTGCCGGTACCTATCAGCTGCCTCCGGGGTCCCACAGGACAAAAGGGTCCTGTAGGACTCCTTCTTCAGCTTGACGGCATCCTTCACCGCCGGTGTCCACCAGCGGGTTCGGGGATTGCCGCCACGACAGGCACCGACCACCTTACGGCCACAGCTCCGGTCAGCTGCCTCAACAATAGAGGCACGGAACATGGCCCATTCGGACTCAATGTCCCCCACCTCCCTCGGGATGTGGTCGAAGTTCTGCCGGAGGTGGGTGTTGAAGCTACTTCTGACAGGGGGCTCTGCCAGACGTTCCCAGCAGACCCTCACAACACGTTTGGGCCTACCACGCCTGACCAGCATCCTCCCCCACCATCGAAGCCAACTCACCACCAGGTGGTGATCAGTTGACAGCTCCGCCCCTCTCTTCACCCGAGTGTCCAAGACATGTGGCCGCAAGTCCAACGACACGACCACAAAGTCGATCATCGAACTGAGGTCTAGGGTGTCCTGGTGCCAAGTGCACATATGAACACCCCTATGCTTGAACATGGTGTTCGTTATGGACAATCCGTGACGAGCACAGAAGTCCAATAACAAAACACCGCTCGGGTTCAGATCAGGGGGGGCCATTCCTCCCAATCACGCCCTTCCAGGTCTCACTGTCATTGCCCACGTGAGCATTGAAGTCTCCCAGCAGAACGAGGGAGTCCCCAGAAGGTATGCCCTCTAGCACCCCCTCCAGGGACTCCAAAAAGGGTGGGTACTCCGAACTGCTGTTCGGTGCATACACACAAACAACAGTTAGGACCCGTCCCCCCACCCGAAGGCGAAGGGAGGCTACCCTCTCGTCCACCGGGGTAAACCCCAATGTACAGGCTCCAAGTTGGGGGGCAATAAGTATACCCACACCTGCTCGGCGCCTCTCACCGGGGGCAACTCCAGAGTGGTAGAGAGTCCAGCCCCTCTCAAGGAGATTGGTTCCAGAGTCCAAGCTGTGCGTCGAGGTGAGTCCGACTATATCTAGCCGGAACCTCTCAACTTCGCGCACTAGCTCAGGCTCCTTCCCCTTCAGAGAGGTGACATTCCACGTCCCAAGAGCCAGTTTCTGTAGCCGAGGATCGGACCGCCAAGGTCCCTGCCTTCGGCCACCACCCAACTCACACTGCACCCGACCTCCTTGGCCCCTCCCATAGGTGGTGAGCCCATGGGAAGCCGTTGCTCTGCCATGGATGTCAAACTGTCCAGCTCCGTGCCTACAATAGAGCCTGCCTTCCTCACCAGTTTGTCCAGGTGTGAGGCGTTCCTCTTCTTTATGCTGCTTCCCCAGCACACCACTGTGTAGAAGAGGGCGCTCGCCACAACCGTCTGATAGAACATCTGCAGCATCTTATTGTACAGTAGATGTTGAAGGACGCCAGCCTTCTAAGGAAGTATAGTCGGCTCTGTCCTTTCTTACACAGAGCATCAGTATTGGCAGTCCAGTCCAATTTATCATCCAGCTGCACTCCCAGGTATTTATAGGTTTGCACCCTCTGCACACAGTCACTTCTGATGATCACGGGGTCCATGAGGGGCCGGTCCTCCTAAAATCCACCACCAGCTCCTTGGTTTTGCTGGTGTTCAGTTGTAGGTGGTTTGAGTCGAACCATTTAACAAAGTCCTTGATTAAGTTCCTATACTCCTGTTCCTGCCCATTCCTGATGCAACCCACGATGGCAGTGTTGTCAGCGAACTTTTGCACGTGGCAGGACTCCGAGTTGTATTGGAAGTCCGATGTATATAGGCTGAACAGGACCGGACCGGGGGTGATGCAAGATGTTTTCCAGAGCCTCAGGTCTCTTCCCTGTTCCAGGCTCAGGTTGAAGATGCGCTGTAGAGGACTCCCCAGCTCCAACGCACAGGCCTTCAGCAGTCGTGGCGATACTCCATCTGGACACAATGCTTTGCTGGCACAAAGTCTCCTCAGCTCTCTGCTCACCTGCGCTGCTGTAATTGTGGGTTGGGGGAAACTCTCTCCTATGCTGGTATCAGCAGAAGGATGGGTGAAGGGTGCAGAACTCTGAGGTGAGAGTGGGTTACGGTGGTCAAACCTGTTAAAACAGTTGTTCATCTGGTTTGCTCTCTCCACATCTCTCTCGATGGTGGCACCCCGCTTCGAGCTGCAGCCAGTGATGATCTTCATCCCATCCCACACTTCCTTCATGCTGTTGTTCTGCAACTTCTGCTCCAGCTTTCTCCTGTACTGCTCCTTTGCTGCCCTGAGCTGGACTCGTAGTTCCTTCTGCACGCGCTTGAGGTCATGCTGATCACCGCCTTTAAAAGCCCCTTTCTTCTGGTCTTCTGGTTCAAAAGGCCCTTGCTGTCACTTGTAATCTATGGCTTGTTGTTAGCATAGCAGCTAGATGGACGCCTGTCCATAACAGGGACATGAAATCCTTGCCTGACTCAGTCAAAGATGAGTTTCAGAACAAGTCACAATGGGTTTTGTCAAAGACATGTAACAAATTCTCTGCCATTCCATTTGACCAGGCACACGAGCAGATGAATACGATTGTGAAGGGTTCAGGTGGTGCAGTGGGAATCACAGAAAATCCAAATGCCTTCAGACGATGGATGATTTCAGGACCAGAACTTGCAAGACTGCAGAAGGAATTTGAGGAAGAATACCTCCATGATGATGATTCTGACAATAGTAAGAACTTGCTACACCATGAACAGAGTTTCTCAGTTCAGAAGACTTTCCACACACAGGTGACAAGCCTCTGTGAAGCTATGAGACAGATGGACAATCCATTCTTGGTTGATTTCCCAGAACTAGTTATTCTTGATAGCTGTATCTGTACAGGTCAACTGGTGATTGACTCACTTCGCTGCCTGGAGGACACAGGTACGAGACAATACCAAGACTTTGTTAAGTGGGTTCTTGATGAGCGAACTCACTCAATTAATGATCCTATAAAAAGAAATTTGCTGGCACTCTTCAGTAACCCTAAACACAAGTCTACTCCAAAGCAGGGCAAGAAGATCAAAGAACTGAAGAACAATGTTGCACTGTTTGGGCAGCATTACATTGCTAATGCAAAACCACGAAGGTGACTTGGAAGAGTTTTTTGCACACAAAATGCAGTCACTCCCTCCTTCCCTGTCAGACCTCGGTAAGCTTCACTTGCCAGGTACCAAATCTGATCTGCTGCAGTGCCTTGAACAGCCTGATCAGTGTGAGGCACCTGTTTTCTATGACTGCCAAGTTCTGGATAGAGCTGCTATCATCCACTTCCTGCCCATTAACATTGTTAACACGTTTGATATGTACACAAGTGGTGTTTTCATCCCTTACCTTGAAAAGCTGCTGCAAAATTGCAACAGGCTAGATGTTGTTTGGGACAGCTACATCTCAGGCAGTTTGAAAGAGGCAACACAAAAAAAGTGGGGAAAAGGCGAACACAAAATATGGCCAGTCAGACAAAACTGCCAGGTACCTGGATGGATTAACTCCGTGACTCAACCAATAAGAAGGAGCTTTTTGCCTTTTTTGACAAATAAGATTGAAGAGTTCATGTGGTCACCAGAAAAAAAATATACGTCACATCAGGACATGCTGTTTCAGTTCTTGGTTCTGGTTCTCCCATGAATGACTGCAACCACGAGGAGGCTGACACTCGGATTGTTGTACATGTACAGCATGCACTGGAAGACGGAGCAAAAAGTGTTGTTGTGCGTACTGTAGACACCAACGCAGTAGTGTACTAGTGCCTAGTCATCACACAATTTGCTTCCGATATTTGGGTGGCTTTTGGCACAGGCAAGAAGCACAGATTTTACCACATTAATGAAATATGCGCAAGCTTGGGTGAGCCCAAGTCAAGAGTGTTGCCTGTGTTCCATGCATATTCTGGCTGAGATACAACTTCAGCTTTCACTGGTAGAGGTAAGAAGTCAGTTTGGCAGGCCTGGCAGGTGTATGATGATGCCACAGAGACATTTTTAAATCTTGCCAAACATCCATTTCAGCAGATGACTTCTGATTGTGTACAATTCAAAATGTTTGAAAGACTGACTGTTATCCTGTATGATAAAAGCAGCCCTTTGATGTCTGTGAATCAATCAAGAAGAGAACTCTTCTGTCACGCAAACCGATCAGTTGAGGAACTGCCACCTACAAAGGACACACTACTTCTGCATGTACAAAGAGTTATATATCAGGCAGGAATCTGGACGACAAGCTTACAAACTGACCAACTGATTCCTTCTCCATTGGGCTATGCATGGGTGACAGAATCAAGATCATGGGTTCCACAATGGTCCACTGTCCCTGAAGTCTCAAGGGCCTGCAGTGAGCTGATCAAAAGTAATGCAAATCTGGACTGCTCACCACTGTGTAAATGCATGTGCAACAAATAGAATTAATCTGAAAACTACTTCATAGTGATGTAATAATTTGTGATTGACTTGGTGACTCTGTCAAAGACTGTTAAGTTTCGAGTTTCGCGTATCTACGTCTGGTTTCTATAGTGCACGGACAGTAATTTTTAGGTCAATTTGACAACAGTTTTCATTGCTATCGGTAAATCTACAGTTTTGTGGTTTATTCAAGTATTTGTGAATGACTTGGTGATTCTGTCAAAGACTTTAAAGTGTCAAAGTCTGGTTCTTTTAGTACACGTACGGTCATTTTTGGTCATTTTCGCAACAATTTTCATTGATATCGGTATACAGTGCACCCGGAAAGTATTCACAGCGCATCATTTTTTCCACATTTTGTTATGTTACAGCCTTATTCCAAAATGGATTAATTCGTTTTTTTCCTCAGAATTCTACACAAAACACCCCATAATGACAACGTGAAAAAAGTTTACTTGAGGTTTTTGCAAATTTATTAAAAATAAAAAAATTGACAAAAAAAAATTGAAAAAGTGATGCGTTGTGAATACTTTCCGGATGCACTGTATCTGCAGTTTTGTGTTTTTTTCAAGCAATTTTTTTGGGCTCCTAAGCTAAAATTCTTTCATTGACCCTAATGATTAGCCATGCAAAATCTGGTGCTTTTATCCGCTCTGTAATGGTAATCTCACTAAGCCACCACACTAATGGAAGCCAAAACCTTTCCAGGCAACATCAGCTTCAAAGTGGTAAATTACTGTAACATTTAATAGCTTATTTATTATCGCGCCAAACTACATCAGTGACCTTCTCCATCACTATGTGCCTGCCCGTCCTCTGATTCTGGCAATCTTGTTGTGCCCCTCACTAATCTACACTCCATGGGTGACAGGGCCTTCAGCTGTATAGCGCCCAGACTCTGGAATGACCTACCAAATTTAATCAGGTCAGCTGACTCCATGAATTCTTTTAAAGAACAACTCAAAACTCATCTGTTCAGGAAGGCTTTTAGCTCTATTTGACTTTATTACCCTTCTCTCGGTTTACTTCTCTGTCAAGATGCTAATATAACCTGTGTGTGTGTGCTAGACCATCAATTATGTTGTCTATTTCTTTTTTTTTTTAGAATTCACTGTCTTAATCTTCTTTATTTATTTATCTGGTTTGTACAATGCTATATACTGTATACGCTGCTGTTCTTTATTATATTTTGTAAGTGCCTTAAGCATGGGAAAGGTGCTATATAAATAAAATGTATTATTATTATTATTTGAATTCCTGTTTCAGATAGCCACAATTGATGTTTAAGTAGTCAAACTTCAAATGGACCAATTTGTCAGTTATATTTTAACTAGTCAGACTTATTTTCCCATTGACTTCTACTGGATTTTTAATTAGAGATACTGTGTAGGTAAGTACAATTTGATCAGTCAAAATTAAAATTAGACATATCTGCCATTAAACTGCGACTAGTCAAATTTTAAACTAGTTTAAATTAGATATATGTGCTTGAAATAGATACCTAAAGTGTAATTTCAACAATATCAAATTTACATTGGCAATATAGTACTGAAGTTGTCTTTAAGGGTAACTAGTCAAAATGTAATTACAGATATCTTTAATTCACATTTTGACTAATCTAAATATATTGTACATACCTAATAATGGAATGGAATTCTTAAACGAAATGTTATTTTGGGTAACTAAAATGTACAATAATATTATGACCAGTCAAAACAAGGCATTAAAAAGCATTAAACATTCAAACGCATCGCCATAGCCGTAAGGCAGAAAATCAACACCGAATTAGAAGTCTGCTATAGTATTGTAGAATACAGAAAAAATGCAATATAAAATTGAGGAGTAAAAGATAGGACATAAAATATAATTTGTTGTTTCTTACAACATGAAATCGTAAACTTTAATGGATTTTTTATTATAGAATGCAAGTTGAAAAATGAAAACTAAAGATTTACCATGTAACTTGCTAAAGTTTAAATAATGTAACGATTTACAGAACCGTTGCAGTTACAAGACAAGGCACACATTACTAAAGTAAAGATAGTGACTGGCAATCTTTGGTTTAAAAAAAATATATTAATGTCATTACTAAAATGTTTTATGTGGATTACGAAAGTAAAACACCGGTCATCCTTTGAGTTTTGAAGTTAAGATGTTACTTACTGCGCAGCCGAAAAGACCGCGTCCCGCCTCCTCGCCTCAGCTTCCGGCCTATTTTCCGTGTCGGGTAATTTGGCCCTGATCGCTATCCGTAGTTGGGATTTGAAGGTTGCTTTTCGGAAATAAAAAGTAGGGACAACGTGCATTTCGTTTTACGCAGATATTATTAAAATTTAGTTTCAGGTGCGCATACAATACCTAATTTCATACCGATTGTTTAAATGTCCCGTGGATCAAACATACACGTGAGTATTTAATTCTATCGCTACCACTTACTTTACCACTTTTTGGGTGCGCGCATACAGTGTTCATCTTTGCCAGTTAAGTACAGTACTTTCTTTTAAACCGTTGTCTTAAGATGCAACTCTTTACATATCTTATTGAAATAGTAGAAAAACTGCCTTTTATTCCTGACTTCGCAGACACGAGTCTTCCTAAACATTATGTTTTAACATTAACAGCTAACCTCCTTGTTAATAAATTAATTCAGGAGCCATAAGAAGTAAATGAATAAGAGTTTCAAAACTTCAAATCGATACACTGTTTTTTTTTTTTTATTTATTAGTCCTGTGCAAGATAGTAGGGTGACAGACAAATCTGTCTGGTGGTTATTAATCATAATCGGGTCATAACGGGAAGGTAAGAATCACATCTGAATGGCAATTCATTGCTGGACACGCATGAGCACACTCATTTAGACAACTTTAAATAAGACGCTTTTCTGTTTATTTAATATTTTGATTTGTAAATACGCTATTCTTAAGAATTTCTAATACATAGATCATTTGTTTTATGCCCTTAGCATTTAATTTTCATCCTTCTAATATCTTAAAACTATGCCTTACCGACTCCATCACAGGTGTCAAACTCATATTGGAGTGCTGCAGTTTTTCTTTGTAGCTAACACGATGAATGTGCTTTTAGAAGAAAATGAAAATAGCCAGTTTTAGGAAACGTCTGTTGTGGCAGAACGTGACCACGAACAAGCCATAAAATAAATAAGATGTTTCATTAATAGCAAGAAGTGACTTCTAATTGGTTGCAGCAAAAATTGTGTCCCTTCCAAGAATTGGGTTTGAGATCCCTGTGTTAAGATGGTCATCTGATGGATTGCTTTGTATCTTATTATTGATTGGCTGCCTGTTATGGAAAAAGGAAACACACACTATGAGTCTTTAAGAAGCAAATAAAATAAAATCAATGCAAAAGAAGGATATTTCATTATCTGTTGTAATTTAATATTAATAAATCATTATATTTATATAGTACCTTTATGCTCAAGAATGAATGTGTCTAAAACAGGGGTGGCGAACTCCAGGCCTGGAGTGCTGCAGTGGCTGCAGGTTTTCATTCTAACCCTTTTCCTAATCATTGACCAGTTTTCACTGCTAATTAACTTTTTCCTCATCACTTTAATAGCCGTTAGAAGAGTTCAGCCCTCTGAATTGATTCCTTTCTTCATTAAATGACAGCCAAGCAGAAATGAGATGTGAAGCAAGCTAACAGATGACCAGCTAAGTTGGGGCTTCAAACTCCAACCAATTTCACTCCAATCACTTTCTTAATGAAAAGCCAATTCTTGCTGTTAATTAAACCCATTATTTAATTCCATGGCTTGTTGCTGCTCTCATTCTGTCACAGCACAGATTTCGAAAACTGTTGTTTTTCTGCTCTTTCTAAGAGCACAGTCAAAATGTTTTGGTGACCTGAGAGATCAACCTTACCAAGACCATCACCTCTCAATACCTTTCAGATATTGTGTAATGGGCACAGGGGATGTGGTGGCTTGTTTTGTGTCTCATTATTGTTTGGCTGCTAATTAAAGAAAAAGAAACAACTATGGGGCCTGAGTCAAGTTAATTAAAAGAAGTTATCAGCAGCAGAAACTGGTCACTAATTAAGAAGATGGTAAGAATGAAAACCTGCAGCCACTGCGGCACTCGAGGCCTGGAGTTCGCCACCCCTGGTCTAAAAGGAAAACCTGCAACTATTTTTAAATTCAGGGATTCGAGTTCAACACCTCTGGTGATTTTTCACCTGCATTTTTGTACAGCACATGTCATTTGCAGGTGTCTAAATACATGGTTTATGTACTACTTTAAACCCTTAAGAAATACTGGGATATATTGAAGGACAATTTTAGACTGTAAATGAAAATTAATTTATCTAACTATTGATTGATTGTATTATTTGTCCTTTAGAGTCTGTGTCTTTGTTTTTTGTGTATCTGCTGCTGTGTGAATCTAAATTTCCTCTTGGCATTAATAAAGTTTATCTAATCTAAAATTAACTGTACAACTAAGTCTGATAAGTCCAGTACAGATCTGTCTGAACTAACAGCAAGGCTTTGTGCAGTTTGTCAAGTAACACATACAATAAACTAAATTCTTCTTAGGCAGAATTGAAGATCTTTCACAGTGCCACTTTATTAGTTAGATTGATTAGTTACAGTATTTTACTTATATAATCTAGCATGTACTCTGTAACACAAGAATGTCCAAAGTGTAGCTCTTTTATAATATTGGTAGTATCAAGTGAAAGTCAGTACCACAGTCATGCTTAACTGAAACTACATGAATTACTTCCGAAGGCAAAGACACATGTGAAAAGAACATAAAAACTGCATATGTAAATGGCTCACAGTCGTGGTGATACAGCACCATACTATCCATCCATTTTCCAACCCGCTGAATCCGAACACAGGGTCACGGGGGTCTGCTGGAGCCAATCCCAGCCAACACAGGGCACAAGGCAGGGAACCAATCCTGGGCAGGGTGCCAACCCACCGCAGGACACACACAAACACACCAAGCACACACTAGGGCCAATTTAGAATCGCCAATCCACCTAACCTGCATGTCTTTGGACTGTGGAAGGAAACCGGAGTGCCTGGAGGAAACCCACGCAGACACGGGGAGAACATGCAAACTCCTTAATGTACTGTATATCAAAAATAATAAATAAATAAATAGACATGTCTGGAAGTGCTTTGATGCAGGAGAATTTCAGTGAGCAATTGTGTGTTAGTTTAGAAATAGATTTGTGTGTGAGAGTGATTTTTAAGTGATCGATCAGATATGAATTGTTATTGGTTACCTTGCATGATGGCAAGATTAACTGCTTTTAAATACAATATCTGACATAATAAAAAAAAAATGGAGGCTTAACAGTCATTCCCCAAGTTCATTGAGCATGTCTAAAGATGACCATCCATCCACTTTCTAACCAGTTTTATACATTTCAGGGCCACAGAGGAAGCCTTGCACACATCTACAGTTACTCATATAGCACTGTATGATATGGGAGGCAACTGAGCACCGGCAGTGCAAGGAAAAATCAAGACAAGTTTCAGACAATGTGGTGATTTAGCTTGTCAACACCAGTGATAAAATGAGCTACCATTTGTTAATACCAAAATACAATATATTTAGTGTTTTGAGCAGGTACCACTGCAATGATGCCAATTAGCAGGATAAACAAAAATATTTGCTTAAACAAGCGCTTAAATATGAATAAGCAATTGTTAGATTTGTGTAATTTCTTTGCTTTTTGCAGACAAACTAATCTTCATTAGTACAGTTGTGGCCAAACATTTTATGAATGACACAAGTATTTGTTTTCACAAAGTTTGCTGCTTCAGTGTTTTTAGATCTTTTTGTCAGATGTTTCTGTGGTATACTGACATATAATTACAAGCATTTCATAAGTTTCAAAGGCTTTTATTGACAATTACATTAAGTTTATGCAAACAGTCAATATTTGCAGTGTTAGCTCTTCATTTTCAAGACCTCTGCAATTCACCCTGGCATGCTGTCAATCAACTTCTGGGCCAAATCCTGACTGATGGCAGCCCATTCTTGCATAATCAATGCTTGGAGTTTGTCAGAATTTGTGGGTTTTTGTTTGTCCACCTGCCTCTTGAGGACTGACCACAAGTTCTCAATGGGATTAAGGTCTGGGGAGTTTCCTAACCATGGACTCAAAATGTCAATGTTTTGTTCCCCAAGCTACTTAGTTGTCACTAATGCCTAGTTGTCACTAATGCTCCATCAAGCTGGAATAGGCATTGTTCGTCACCAAACTGTTCTTGGATGGTTGGGAGAAGTTGCTGTGGATGTTTTGCTACCATTCTTTATTCATGGATGTGTTCTTAGGCAGAATTGTGAGTAAGCCCACTCCCTTGGCTGAGAAACAACCCCTCACATGAATGGTCTTAGGATGCTTTACTGTTGGCATGAAACAGGACTGATGGTAGCACTCACCATTTCTTCTCTGGACAATCTTTTTTCCGGATGCCCCAAACAATTGGAAAGGAGATTCATCAGAGAAAATTACTTTACCCCAGTCCTCAGCAGTCCGATCTGTATACCTTTTGCAGAATATCAGTCTGTTCCTGATGTTTTTCTTGGAGAGAAGTGGCTTCTCTGCTGTCCTTCTTGACACCAGGCCATCCTCCAAGTCTTTGCCTCACTGTGCGTGAAGATGCACTCACAGGTGCTTGCTGCCATTCCAGAGCAAGCTCTGCACTGGTGGTGCCCCGATCCTCCAGCTGAATCAACTTTAGGAGATGGTCCTGGCGCTTGCTGGACTATCTTGGGTGCCCTGAAGCCTTCTTCATAACAATTGAATCTCTCTATTCTAACTCAATCAGCATGACAGTGATCTCCAACCTGGTCCTCATCAACAATCTCACTTGTGTTAACAAGAGGATCACTGAAATGATGTCAGCAGGTCCTTTTGTGGCAGGGCTGAAATGCAGTGGAAATGGGGTTTTTGGGATTAAGTTCATTTTCATGGCAAAGAGGGACTTTGCAATTAATTGCAATTCATCTGATCACTCTTCATTACATTATGGAGTATTTGCAAATTGCATTCATAAAAACCGAGGCAGCAAACTTTGTGAAAATTAATATTTGTGTCATTCTCAAAACTTTTGTCCATGACTATATAACAGGGGTCCCCAACTCCAGTCCTGGAGGGCTCCAGTGGCTGCAGGTTTTCATTCTAACCATTTTCTTAATTAGTGACCTGTTTTTGTTGTTAATTAACAACTTTCATTTTAATGGACGTGTTTTTTAATATTTGTTCCAGTGAATTTCTTCATTGTTTCTCTGAATTTCTTCATTTCTTTCCTTAAATGGCACCCAAACAGAAATGAAATGTGAAGTGAGTGAGCCAAGAGAAGACCAACTAAGTCAGGGCCTCAAGCTCTAACCAATTTCACTCCAACCAGCTGCTTAATGAGGTGCAGAATCTTGTTGTTAAACACGTTCTTTAATTCCATGGCTTGTTGCTGCTCTCGTTGTGCAATGGCATACATTTCCGAAACTGTTGATTTTCTCTTTTTCTAAGAGCACTGATAAAATGTTTTGGGGACCAGAGCAGATCAGCATTCCTGAGACCTTCACCTTTCTCTATTTTCAGATATTGTATGATTGACAATGTTGGTCATGTTTTGGTTTATTTTGTATCTCATTATTGTTTGGCTGCTAATTAAGGAAAAAGCAGTTAATTAGGAGCAAAATAGTGCACTAATTAAGAAAAGGGTTAGAATGAAAACCTGTAGCCACTGTGTCCCTCCAGGGCTGGAGTTGGGGACCCCTGCTATATAACCCCTAAAAAGCAACAAATGTAGTGAAAGTGAATGCCATGTATTTGAAAGGAACATTGGTGAATGTAATGCAATCTACCAGTTACACAGCCGATCCGATAAATATTCTAATTCTGGATTTGCGCAGAGGCCAAGAAATAACATAATCATTCATGTAATACACCTTGAAAACAGCAAAACAATAGGTGTTTTACAAGAACTCTGAAACAGTCAATTAATGCAAAGTTGACAAAGTTTGTTTAAATGGAAATAACCTGAATTATCTTAGAATTCACTAATTAACCACAGTACATATATAATAATGTTTGAATTTTTATTTTTAGTACTGATTATACAGTAAGAAGTATTTTTCAGTTACTGGATATAAAAATGTCACAGATTAAAATTTGGAATGTGCACATGGTTAAATAAATAGGTTATCCGTAATGGTAACTCTTATAAATCACCCCATGGGAATCGCCATGTCTATAACAAATTTAAAATTAAATTATTTTAATTTTGATATATATTAATACTAGTTTACTTAAAAAGATAGTTTGATAACTACTTGAGGGATATACCAGTATTTTAAAGTGCTGTTACTGTCATTATTTATATATTTTATAATCTGTTGCAGACAAAAGCACAATAACTTTCACTTGAATGATGGAGATACTTTTAACAAAAAGCAGTTGAATGGGATTTCTATTTTTGACATGATATCAAAAGGTATTGAGTAGCATAAAATTTCACCTGTATTGGAATTGGACGCAAAAATTCTGGTACTGTGACATCTCTACTCTTACAGACTAATCATTTTTCAACTGGGTATACACACAAAAATCCTTGCAGTGGTTTACTACTTTTTTTGTAAAATAATGTTTAGATAGTATGAGAGGAAAATAGAAATATTAAAAAGAAAAAAAATGCAGATTGTCTTTTCAATTCAATATCTATAGCTAAAGTGCCACTAGTGAATGTGATTATCTGCTTCGAGATTGTAAAATGTATTAAGAACACAATGTGATTTTCTTACTTTTAATGTTAAGGGGCTTTGCTGCTGCCTTTCCATTATGAATAAACTTACTTATCTGTTTATGCTGATTTCATATCTGTATTTCTGTAGTTGTGAAAGAAACAAAAAGTGATGTGGTATTAATAGCTGGTTTGCATTTCACTGTGTAAATGCCAAAAATGTATTCTGCAGACCCAAAAGTGAAAAAAATGGTTTGTTGTCTCCAGCACTTTACACCTATTAGACTACAAATAATTAAACGTTACTTCCATTTAATTTTCTGGTTGTATTCTGTGAGACATTTTACCTGCTGGTAATTATAATACATGTCTTTTGATGATTTGGCAAACTGATACCTAAGATGTTCCAGTATCCTGTTTGTTGTAAATTTGAAGTACGGTATAATCTTTAATCAACACATTATTTTGTTTTGATTATGCACAACAAATAGGACCATTACTTAATCAAATTACTTCTGATTGGTGATGTGCTTTTACAGTTTCGGAAAGAAAATTAATGCTGTTTTTTATGAATCTGAGTGAAAGAAGTGCCTTTCAATAGCTAATTTAAAGATATTTGTTTACTTTCAGGATGTCATCAAAACCTATGGAGCCATTAGCACGAAAATTATTTAAAGGTATTCTGGTTGCTGAAGTTCTTGGAGTCTTCGGAGCATATTGGCTGTTCCAAAAAATGAACACAAGTCAAGGTAAAAAATAAATAAATAAATAAAAGCTTTCTAATTAGTACAGCTTTCTCCTGTTCTTAAGTCCAGGGCTGCAAATACATAAGAATAACCCCAAGTCTTAGAATCAGACAAGCCCGATCAAATTTTATGTATTTTAACTTCATAATTTATACTGTTAGTCAAATATGATATTTCAGAATTTTTATTTTTAGTTATTGAATCAGCTGTTTCATTAGCTTAATAAAAAAAACTAAAAGTCAAGTCTTTTCAGTTTCTTTCATTTTGTCTCATCTGAACTGGGAAGGTGGAAATTTATTGTTAGAAATACAAAAATAACTAATATGCCTGAAATTAAGTCTTTTGAAATCCAGTATTTGGCAGGTTACCAGCCAAGAAAAATTTACTTGTAGGAAAAGTGGGGTTTAGTTTGATACGTGAATACTGATTGTGACATTTCAGTCTTTTGTCTGTATCACAGATTTCAGAAATACAATGAACAAGAAATTCCCATCTATTCTGCAGAGTAAGTACAAGTACCATGCTCACATATTAATAAGAAGACTAGCGTATATTGTTGTTTGTTCCTTTTTTGTTAAAAGAATTTATTTAAATTCAGTGTTTAATCATATGGTAATGAATGGTCACTTTTAAATATTCTATACAAATACAAGATGGGTTTTAATAAACATTCACATCTTTCAGTTTATGATCCAAAATGTTTACAGTAGTTGATTCTTTTGTAGTTATATCAATTTTTTTGAGACTTTGGCAAAAATAATAGCCTTTTCAAATATGATGATAGACTCTGTATTTTATATTGTGTCCCAGTAATAAAAATAATCTGTATTTCAGTTTATTACAAGTCAAATGAATTGGCAGGAGTTTATGGAATTAAAGAAAAGGATGAAGAAGCTTGGTCTTATAAAAAAGAAACATGAAAGTGAGTATTAGTTAGCTCCACCATTACAGTTATTTTCTTGGCTTTTTGTAGATTCCTTTCTTTTTTTCTGGGTATTTGTTCCTTTTAAACTTCATCTTCTTCGTCCGTAAAGTTCTAGCATCTCTGCCATGGAGCCAGTCATCACGTTGCAACTCCCATTTTATTTGCTTCATATCTATAGAGAAAAAGTATGAGACAACATGTTTCAGACAGAGTATTCATATATTATTTTGAAAAAAACTGTGTACATTTCTACTGCAGATCATTGCTGAAAGCAGCAGCTACACGTATTTTATGTTCCAAATTACTTCTTGCATCCATAACTAAGAACATACTTTACAAAGACTTGTAACGTCTTTACTCTTGGAGCAGGAGAGGCCAGTGTAGTGAGTACAATTGACTGTATGAACACAATGTGCATATCAATGTCTTTTATAAATTTACCATCAAGAATGATGAACAAAGCTGTCAAACATTTTTTTTAAATTTTAAACATGGGAGCAGTTAATTTATTTTTCTCCTTTTCTAAGATTTTGATTAGGTTGTTACAGTGTAGGACTGTCCTTATTCTGTAACTCATCTAGAAGTTAAAAAATGAATGAGTGTCTTTGAACACAAACTACAATATTAACAGTGACCACATAAATCAGTGAATAGTTGTATGATAGTTTCCAAAAACCTGTACTAACTACTAGAAGATAATTGTACATTTTGGTTTCTTACATGTTTATTTTTTTTACCAGTCTTCCAAGTAATTTGTATTCACAACTTGTTTATATCAGGAAGTAGAACGCTCATGCAAGTGTGCTACTACTAGCACCAACTTGACAAATTGTTTGAAGCTGACTTGTGATAACTAATAAGGAATCTTGTACTAGTATATGAAAGCTTCGACTTTGAAAGTGCATCTTTTATCCCATAATTACTTTTACATGGTAAATCTGCATAAATAAATAATCAATTCAAAAGGAAATGTCTGTGTAAGTTTCACATAGCCTGTATTCATAATGTGCAGTGATGAAACCAAAACCTTGGATGATGAACCACTTTTAAAGCTCTTTATACTTTTGTTACTTTTAAATGAAATTTTCACAACTGTTTAAAACAGTAAATACTTATTTGCCTACCGTGTTTACTGGACTTTTTTAGATTTGGTTCTTTGCTTCTAAGTGGATAAGTTTAGAGTAAAATTTGCATGACCTTTGTTAAGACAGGAATAGGGTGCCGTGAAATCAAACTGTGACTCATGTGAGAACCCGTAGTCTTGTGTAATGATACATTTCCACTGAAGCAGCTTCAGGTGGGAAAAATCACAAGTGGCATTAGCAAGGCAGGTTTGAAGAGAATATAGTTCGGTAATGGAAACTGATTTTCAGGCCAGGATTACAAAGTTATTAGCTTAGGAACAGCCACTGCATCGGCAGAAGGTTTAAAAGTACTGGTTAGATTTAATTAGAATAACCACTGTGCATAGCTTCAACTCTGGAACCAGGCTGGTTTTGGTAGAGTTGGAGTATGTATTGGTGAATGAAGGAGATGTTGCAATGACACTTTAAACAACAGAGATGGCAACTTTATTGGTTTTGAGTCTGCACCTAACAGTTTTTAAGATAATACATCTTTGGCATGAAACAGATTCAAGGTTGAAAAGAAACCACCTGCGGACCAGTAGTACATGAAGATTTAAACTCCCGGGGAATTAAGACCACATCAGAAAGTGCAGGACCTACAGCAACAGCCTATCTGATTTGAATCCCAGGTAGTGAACTGTTATTGGAGTTGTCTGCTCTTTATGGATTTACCATAAGGAAATCCATACTTGAACACTAGATTACTCATAAATATGTAGTACTAACTCGGCTCAGACGAAAGGTCTGAGTTATAAGAACCAAACATACGATGACTTTGATCTGGGAATACCATTGTTTTTAAGCTACACACCTTTCACACTGGTACTTCTGAACCTCTGAAGGAGTTAGACACAAGGGGTTTGAACAGATGTAGATGCAGCTACAAGAAGCAGTGCCAGGAGGTGGTCTTTGCCTGTAATGACCATAGTGTTAGGATAAGGTGATATACACCAAGATTGGGAGAAAGCCATCAAGCTGAAGAAAAAGGCTTTCTTTGAAATAGAAGAAAGTTTCTAGATCTGACTGAGGAATATTAAGCCACGATGGGCAGTGGCAAAGCCATGGTCTCTGTGTGGTATGGTTTGCTGAGTCCAGGTTGACTTGGTGCTATGTGCCACTGCCTCCCTGGACTAAGTATACTGTAGCCATCTTTAATACGACTGTGGCAGTTCTTCTGTTGACTTAAAAGTGTAGACATGGTGTCACTACCAGAAACAGCTGGTAGTATATCTGTGGCTACAGAGTAGTTGTGCCAATTGCAGGTAGGCTGTAGGGTTGGATTAGATTTGGAAATGTTAAAACCACAAGTTACTGTATCAACAGATACAGAAAACATTTATCCCCAGGGGGAAACTTGGTTTTTTTACAGAAGCGTAAGAAAGAAAAAGAAAGAAATCAATAAAATGCATGCACCCCCCCCCCCCCCCCCCAAATGACTAAAAAGAAAGAACTTTTGACTTGGCAGTCACAGTGAGGTCTTATACAGGTGTAATGCTGTTGGTATAAAGGAGCGCGAAGTAGCATTTCTTAGCGCACTTCTGAATAATTTGTGATAGAAAAGTTCTCAGTGTTAGTGTGTCAAAGAGCATGTGCTACATTGTTCATAACACTCAGTTGTGTTTTAATTCTCTCTCTTTGCTACTACCTCTAGGGGTTCCAGAGTGTGTCCAATAACTGAACTTGCCCTTTTATTTAGGCTGTTGATCTGGTTGGCCTCTCTTCAAGTGATGTTAGCTGCCCAGCACACCACAGCATAGAAAAATCACACTTTTCATCACAGAATTGTAGAAGATGAGAAGGATGTCATTACCCATGTTAAAAGAACACAGTCTCCTATGGAAATCAATGACTTAGATCATGTACCACTTTAGTATTTAATTGAGGTGGAGACATTAACTTGAGATTGGCACTCTAAATCATTGATCTACCTTTTTGGAAAAGCAGGCAACAGTACCATTTCAATACTCTTAATACTGAATTTGAAGAATGAGACAATGGCCGTTTTTAGCATAAGCGGGCAGGATTTTTTTTCCCCCTCAAATGCAGTATTAAGGCAGAACAATCTGTTTAGATGTCTGCTTCACCGATCACTTCTTTTTACATAAACAGATAAGTAACTACACTAACATTTTTCATTAAAGAATAATGTAAAGATGTTCTTTAAGCAAATTAAATAATTTGATAACTTGTCTTGTACTTTTCACAAATATTGCAACTGTCACTCTTTCCATTTTCTTTTTCTAGATACTACTACCTTGGCATGGAAACAGCTGGAATCAATCTGTTAGATGAAGGATGTATTTTATATCCAGGTCAAACATTCTGTCAAGTAGTTAAGGGGCATTTGCTTCTTGTTTTAAAATGTGTGGTTCCCATCTCTGCAAAACCTCTTCCAATTGATTAAACTTACAGTGATACCACAATTTTCTGGTCCTGGGTTCCCTTTATTTATTTTTAACCTGGAACTACAAGTATATGTCTTTACTATTTTGGCATTGCAAGATGATCTGCGTCAACAACTCCAGCTCAAAATGCATGATTGCAGATCGAAGAAAGAATGAAGAAATCTTTTGAGTTTTTAAATCGACAAGACCCTCACATTAAGAACCACTGTCCTGAAAGGTGCTAACATGCCTGTTTTCATTTAGCATAATACAACTTCTTTCTTTGTGCAATTTTTGTATTTGGGTGAAAGATACAAATTCCATAATACCTCACTATATTTGCCAGGTTTTAAAAGAATATTCTTAATGCTGAATTTCTCTTGAAATGTATTTTAATTAAGAAGTAAAACCAGATAAGCGGCATATTACTTACTTGACTATGTGGAAAATCCACTCAACAGCTGTGTTATATTATATACAATTATGTACCCTTCTGAAACTTGGACTAGATTAACTTATTTAATCAAAAAAAGTACATTTTTATATTTAAGCAGCTTAACTATGTACAGCAAAGGTAATCAAATAGATTTGACCTGGGGCCAAATAGTAAATATTCTTAGGGCCAGAGTCCTCTGTAGCCCCACCCAAATGCCCCCTCAATTAGAAACACCCATACTCCCTCATTCACACCAGGAAACTCTTATTCAATTTCACACCTTATATAATAATAATAATAATAATAATAATAATTCATTACATTTATATATGAGTCAAGTCAGTTCAAATGTGCTAATTTTACAGCCACAGAAGAAAAGGAATCATCAAATGTACGTTGCACTGAATTCATTGTGGCGTTGTCCAAATAAGCAAGATGAATTATATACATTCATGGTTTATTTCCCATGAAAGGCATGGAACTTTTAATGGTTAGCTAGGATAACATTTTAAATTCATATTGCAAGTTAGCTATCAAAATAAATTAGCCAGCAACCATCTCTCTCTGTCAAAACGTCAAGAGGAACATGAATACCAAAAATCGCAATTTCAAAAACAATACAAAATTGTATTCTTTGCGTATGTTTTGAAATGACAATGTGAGGCCCATTACATTCATAAACAACACTTGCAATAAATCCTGTCCACCAGATTTGATGATCACAGCAAGAAAATGCTCACTGTTCACTAACTTAATAAGAATGGGAAACAAGTTCTTCTCTGCAAGCTACATATACACTGGCTAAGCACAATAAAGCCTTCACAGATGCAGAAATAGTTGTAGGCACTTTTACAGTTTTTAGTGATAAATTGATGAATACATTTATTGAATTTGTGAAACAGATGTCTCTGTTAACTACAACTGGTGCACAACAAGCCATGAATAGCTGGGCATTTGTGTCAGTCACACTGATACTATATGGTATTTTGATGTAACAACCTTCAGAGCAAAACAGCAGGTTCTTGTTACAGTCCTGGGTCTTAGTGTTCTGGAGCACCTGCCTTTTGTATTCAAATTGTCACTTTTAAGCCTTTTGTTACCTTTGCATTTAAAGGGAAGTACCTTTGGACACCCTACTTCTAAGCCCCGACTTTGCAAAGGAAGCGGCAAATGTGGAATTATTTCTCCTTGTGAACTGTAAGGTACAGATTGTGAAATTCAAGTGGCAAACATGAAGTGAGTTATTTAATTTCACTATAAATTCTCTTCCACACCTTGTGGGCCTTGTTTAAAATAAATTCAAGACCTTCCCTTACCACCGTGACGAATCTGATATTGTCAGTTTCTGTTGTTTCTGTTACAACATTAAAGTTGCTGTTGTTCCAGGAAAACCATTCAATTCTAAACCCAATTTCTGACATTAGACACCAGGAAGTGCCACAAAATTGCACATTTGACCTCGCATTCCCAACATGAGCTCTGACCAATGTTACTGATGAGCGGATGTGAATAACACATTAGCTTGTACTTAACCATTTACGGCAGATTTCTTAAATCTCCCTTTGAATTTGAGTGATGTGAAGCACAACTATATTAAGTGCTATGTTGGTCTCTAGTGAAGTATTAAGTGCTGCAAAGCACCAGACTCGTGAACAGTGAGCGATGAGTACATTACAAAGGGTGAAAAGTGCAATAACAGCTATTTAGCACTTCACAACTACTACAGCAGTTCTAAAGTACTGCATGACACATGGGAAACGTGTGCGGCTGCACATCTTAGACAATATGGGCTCTGATACTCCATTGGTGCCAGTTTGTTATTAACTGTTGTCACCACTAGACCTATGTGTATTACTCACTGTGTTTTTTACTTATTCTCTGTTGTAAGTTTAATCAAAGCACAGCATTTTATTGTTGCTGTTGTTCAACAGCTAATACAGCTATTGTGCTGTGCTACTGTGCACAAACTTTGTTTCACAAAATTATTTAAAAAAATAATTTAAACTTACCTTCAGGCTGTGTATATATGAAACACTTAATTTTGTTTTAGACTTGCGTCCCATCCCCAAGATCGCTCATTATGTATATTCAATTACTACAAAATCTGAAACACCTGTACTCAACCTGTACTTGCAAAGGAAGCCGATATTTTGGCACATGATCATATTCCCAGTCATCCAATGCATACACCTACCTGCATTATCCTTGTTTGCCATTGCATTTATTCCAATATTGTCAAACTTTGACCCCATATTGTCATCCAGCATATATCCAAACTGCAGAAGGACAAGAAAACAAGTTATAAAATTAAATTGCATTTTGTGTTCCTCATTACTTCCTACAAGTCAACTTATTACACATTATCTACAAGTATGATAGTTAACTTTTCTAACATGTTAATAGATAGTAAATGACTATGAAAAAAATGACTGACAAATGTATACTTTTAAGTAAAAAGCAATGCATAGCTTAAAATATAAACTGGGCCTAGATTAAATCATGTGCATTCTGGAAATTGGGGTCTGAGCAATACATAGTTGCACAGTCTACTAGTTTGAAATTTAATATTAAAATGAAAAACAGATTACATGCTACATCATTACATACTATCATGCACTTTTTGGTGCAAAGTGAATATCAAGCAATCACAAGCATCTGTTCTGATTAGCAGATTTAGAACAGGAACAAATAATGCTTACAAATAAGAGTAAGACAATTCGCGAGGAAAAGAAATACACCACAATGGAAGATCCAGCTCAGGAAAAAAAACTGTAGGAATATGGCAGAATTTTAATTTGTAAGAACTTGTAAGAGGACTAATGACCATTATATAAAAAACATTATATAACAACTAGTCATTTAGCCCGTTGCAATAACGGGCGCTAGAACAGTAGTGCATAAACATTAGTAGGAACAGTCTATATTAAATGGCAAGGGACTTTGACCTCATTCTTTTTGTTGGTCGTATTTTTCTTTCTTTCAGCCTTTCTTTTGTTGATGTTTACTTGCTGAGCTGACCGTTCTTCGTGGGCTGCCGCCGTGTATTGTGCGTCTTTAATTTTCTGTGACGTCCACTGGCTTGTACGTCTGTAATATATCTTTAATTTTCTCTGGCGGTAATACAGGCGTGCGCGTCGGTAATATGCCTTTACTCTCCTCTGACAGTAATACTGGCTTGTATGTAACTGTAATATGCGTCACTGTATTGTGTGCCTTTAATTTCCACTCGCAGTAATACTGGTTTGTATTTCCGTAAAATGCCTCTAACTTTCTCTGACAGTAATATCGTGCATCGCACCGTGCCCCGCGCATGCACACTTCACCAGAAGACACACACACACACACACACGGACACCTGGACACACAAAGGGATTTTATTAAAGAGGATTACAAGCCTGGCAAGAAAGTTATAAGAAGAATGTTCATACCCTAGAATTTCACCCTGAATTCATATATATACTTTAATTACTGATTTATTATTTTTGTTTAAGCCCAGCTTTTGGAGATCCATGTAGTTGCCTTATTTTAACTGCAGATGTTTCCAATATAACCTTTAAGATGAAAAGAAATTCACCCAACAACTTTAATACATAATCCACCCTGGATGTGTTGCATGTAGATTGGACAGGCAAGTAAGAATTTCATTATATTCTGTACATGTGACAATGCAAAAACATGGCCTATTAAACTTTATTTCGTTAGCTAACTGTAATTCAAATGCATCTTTAAAATGATAGTCAAAGGTAAAAACTGACAGCTGAATAAAAAAGAATAATGGCTTGCTGTTCTTTGCATTATACAGAGTTTTGAGTGTTTCCAGTGTTGTAACATTGTTGGACTTTTCTGAATGCCATCTTGTACTTACAGAAACAGTCAAATGTTTTAAATGATGGCTTCTATTGCCTTCATTGAAATAGATAGCTCTTCTTTCAATAAGGAATACCATCTTTTTCCTTTACGTTGCAACCCCCTTATGGTTTTGCCTCACCCTCCTTACTTGAAGGACCAAGACAGTGTCTGGATTTCTGCTGACATGTGCAATTGAATGCTGATTTATACTATATGTGAAGAGGAACTCTGGATTCTCAAAGAGCACAAAATGACATTAAAGGGAAAGGGATGAAAAACATGCTTTGAACTATGCATTTTATAATCACTTCTCATTACCCAAAAAATATTCCATGTAATTGCTTAATCCATTGATGTCTGAACAAAGAAAAATGGTAATGGATATTGTCTTAAGAAAAAAAGTTGCAGAAAAGACAGATGCTTCCATCTTTCAACAGAGTCAGAGTAGAACTAGTACATTTGTTGCAGTTTGGAAATGAGCTACTAACAACCATCTGATCTGTTTCCAGCCTACTTATGTTCAGGTGCTTCTTGAAAATATACCTCCTTTGCAAACATCATTTGCAAAAATTTGAGTATGAAAAAAATATAATCAAAAATGGATATGATGATGTGTAGTGTTCTATTTAGCTGTTAATTTAATCAGTGTCACAAGTATAGTTTTATATGGCATTGGTCTAGATCAGATTAGGTTTGACTCAAGCAGAAATCCAGACAATTCCAGAGTTCACAAACTTTTACTCATTACATTTAACATTGTAAACCATTTTACCCTCAAAAAAAAAAAAAAGTCTTACCTCCTCTGCTGCTGCTAAGATACTGCTGTCATCATTGAATCCTCGCTTTTTTTTCTGGCCTTTTTTCAACCCTAAATTGACAAAAATATGTTATTGATATAAACTGTGCTCTATTCACTATTTAATTTCTATTCAATTGTTGGATGTTAGTTGGCGAGCGAAGCCCCCTAGTAAATATATAAGTAAATTTCAAGTGCAGGCTATAAATATCAATTCAGTTTTAAGATTTTAAGTGTTATAAAGTTAACATTACTACCAGCATTCCACATGAATGGTGGAAAAAAATAGCTTTTTATCCAAAATACTTTTGTGCATTTAACATCATTAACCAAAAAGGAATTCTCAGCATGAAATATAAGCAGGTATCATGAATGTAGTCACCACATTCTAAGGACACAGCAAATGATGGCGCTTTCAAACAGAACTTTAAGGCCGGCATTACACTACAGATAGAGAACGTTACTTTCAACAAATATAGCTGCTGCATCTCGTTGCTTAGAGGATGTCCGATTACACAATTAGGAATTGCAGGAAATGATTTATTACACGAGTCCCTCATGACTTTACAGAACAGTTTTACTAAAATGATTAAAATATGCAAGCTTTCGAGGCAACTCGGGCCCCTTCTTCAGGCAAGAAGGCAACTCAGGCCCCTTCTTCAGGCAAGATGTTCTTGCCTGAAGAAGGGGCCTGAGTTGCCTCGAAAGCTTGCATATTGTAATCTTTTTAGTTAGCCAATAAAAGGTGTCATTTTGCTTGGCTTTTCTCTACATTCATAATGGCTAACACGATACAACACACTAGTACTACAGAACAGTTTTAAAAATCCTACTGTGTAAAACAAGTATCACAAGCTCCCCTCATTTTGGCAGGTATTGAATGTGCAGAAGCCATAGCATTTCCCTATAGCAATATGAGCAAAACACTAGAAAAGCCTTGAAAAGAAGGAAGTTATTCACAAGGCACGCACCTACGCTCACTCACAAAGGACCAAATTAGAAGTCCCAGTTTAACTAGCATGCATATCCTGATGTGGGAGTGAACCAAAATACCCAAAGAACACTCGTGTGTGCACTGTTACTGAAAAGAAAAATTGAAATTCCATCCTAATTGCCAGCGGTGGTGAAACTGTTTTGCATCTTTCTGAAGTCAGTTTTGTCTTGCATTTCCTTCCTACTTGTATTTAAAATGACACTTAAATACAGATTAGCAGAATGATGTACTTTTTCTACACTTGCAAAAAGCGCTACTACATCATTAAGTACAGCTAATTCTGAAGTACTGTATGCAGGTGTAGGGTTCATAAGTTACAGTTCCAATATTGACACTTAATGGGTTTTAATCAACACTATACACAACACAAATCTTTATGCCTATTTGAAAAAGTTGCATTCTGGCATACAACTGAATAGTATATAAGCCAAATACTTGTTCTCAAGAGCCATAGGCTACAGACATATATTGCATGGAAAATCTGAAGTCAAAGTTGGTATTTTGAAAGAAACTTCTCTGTAAAATGTAGGTAAGGAAAGGGATTTCAGTGTGCAGTATGTAAAAGAAAACATCCCCCCCCCCACACAAAAACTTTTAATGGTGTGCTTTAATTACATTCAACAATTTTTTTCTCCCTTAGTACTATTATTTCTATTTTTCAATGAATAGCAATCTCTGCATCCCCTTCCATGAACAGTATATTGCCTTGTTCATAAATTATACTTTTAGAAATACATGGGAATAAAATTATATACAGTATATACTACAAAATAAAAGCTGATTTTAAAAAAATGTAAAAATGTATGAACTGACATATTTACACATTTTTTTCTCAAGTTTAATGCAGTATATATTACTTACCAAATGTCTCAGTGAAATCCAGATCTTCACTTTTCTTTCTTTTACCAGTTTTCATTTTTGAAATCTCAAAAGTATTATTAGTATCATCTAAAAATAAAATGATACTGGAAATCAATATCCTTATTTTTTACAATTCCACAATCACCATTATATTAAGTTTACTTCAACATTACCACAAAGAAGAAAAGACAACTGTCAAATACAAGGAACACCAACATTATTTACAAGTTATCGGCACTGAATAAGTTGCTATATGTCAACATATTAATGCAATTCATTTTTTTAATTTTATAAAAACATTGCTCCATTTACTTTCTATACCTCAGAAATATGTTCTTAATAGGTATGTAAAAACAGACCACAACATTACAACAGCCTTAACAATGACAAAAGATGCAAAAAGAGCTATGTCTGTTTGCAATAAGAAACAAAGCAATCAACACTGCAAAATGTAAATTAAGTGATGGAGAAATTTCAAGATGTGCCGATTCTATAAATGCTAACACTAATATTTTAAAGATTACTCGTCACTTCCTGATTAGGACTACAAGTCAAAGAGTGTATTGTAACTTATAATAAATAGTAATAAGGACAAGATACTTAAAAAGAAAATCACAATGCAAACTTTACTATATTCAGTTATTTTATCTGAAAAGCAAAGTAAAGACACTAGGTGTGTCAATTTATAGATAAGAGCCTACATAGAGAAAAGAACCTGCACTCAATGTCTGCTTACATCTCAGACAGCTAATGCATGCGCAAATTACCCTCTTTTTTAACAAAAACAACAAAAAAAATTTTTTTGAGGGTAAATATAAATTTCTGACAGTAGGACAAGCTGATAAAATAAGATAAAATGTCAGAATACTTCCTTTGATTAAGTCATTTTGTTTATGCAGGGATTCCTATTTTTGTGAAGGGCTGTATTTTTAAGTTTCACCTTCATTAAAACAGTTTTTACCTGTATTTAAGAAGTGGTTTATAAGTGATACGCATGGCATGATTCACAAAAGCACAGAAACCAAAGAAAAGTGAAGATATTAAAACACAGTACAAGTGTTTGTGTGTGCGTCTTTTATTGGTATTGTATTGCTATCTTACCCGAGGAGACACAGAAGTAAAAATTTCCTTCTAATATGAACATATGACAATAAACTTGAACTTAACGAGCATACAAACCCTCTAAAACTAATATCCCAAGATTAAACAGTGTTCTCCATTCCGGCTACTATAATAATATACAGTAATCCCTCCTCCATCGCGGGGGTTGCGTTCCAGAGCCACCCGCCAAATAAGAAAATCCGCGAAGTAGAAACCATATGTTTATATGGTTATTTTTATATTGTCATGCTTGGGTCACAGATTTGCGCAGAAACACAGGAGGTTGCAGAGAGACAGGAACGTTATTCAAACACTGCAAACAAACATTTGTCTCTTTTTCAAAAGTTTAAACTGTGCTCCATGACAAGACAGAGATGACAGTTCAGTCTCACAATTAAATGAATGCAAACTTATCTTCCTCTTCAAAGGAGCAAACAAATCAATAGGGCTGTTTGGCTGTTAAGTATGCGAAGCACCGCGGCACAAAGCTGTTGAAGGCGGCAGCTCACACCCCCTCCGTCACGAGCAGAGAGAGAGGGAGAGAGAGAGAGAGATAAAAAAAATCAATACGTGCCCTTCGTGCTTTTAAGTATGCGAAGCACCGTGCAGCATGTCACTTCATGAAGCAGCTGCACAGAAGGTAGCCAACGTGAAGATAATCTTTCAGCATTTTTAGACGAGCGTCCGTACGTCAGGATCAGAAAAAGTCAGCGCGAGAGAGAGAGAGAGAGAGAGAGAGAAAAGTAAGCTGGGTAGCTTCTCAGCCATCTGCCAATAGCGTCCCTTGTATGAAATCAACTGGGCAAACCAACTGAGTAAGCATGTACCAGAAATTAAAAGACCCATTGTCTGCAGAAATCCGCGAACCAGCAAAAAATCTGCGATATATATTTAAATATGCTTACATATAAAATCCGCGATAGAGTGAAGCCGCGAAAGGCGAAGCGCGGCGAGGGATTACTGTATCGGCTTCCATGGCTACTTAACCACGAAAGTCTCTGTCAGCACTAGGTTTAAGTGTACATTTCAGTGCAGCTTCAAGATAAGAGAAGAGAGAGACTGATCTGTGATAGAGATTAAATGTTATTTAAAAAAAAAAAAAAAAAATTTTGCCTGTAACGTGAACTTTTAATTAACATAGAAACCGGTTTAAATCAGTTATAATCAATTACCAAGAATTATAGTTAGGTTGCAGTTTTTTTTTATGAATGTATTCTATATAACGACATAAGCAGTTCTGCCATGTCTCAGCTCATTTTGTTCTAGAATTCCAACTATAATAGTAACATGTTATGTTATAACTAAGATCCATCCATCCATTATCCAACCCGCTATATCCTAACTACAGGGTCATGGGGGTCTGCTGGAGCCAATCCCAGCCAACACAGGGCGCCAGCCCACTGCAGGGCACACACACGCACGCACGCGCACACACACACACACACACACACACACACACAAGCACAAACTAGGAACAATTTAGGATCACCAATACACCTAACCTGCATGTCTTTGGACTGTGGGAGGAAACCCACACAGACATGAGGAGAACATGCAAACTCCATGCAGGGAGGACCTGGGAAGCGAACCCGGGTCTCTTAACTGCGAGGCAGCAACGCTACCCACTGCGCCACCGTGCCACCCAACTTTAAGATCCTTAAGGTGTATATACTATAACTAAAACAGACTGATCCTCTACTATTCATCTATGCCCATGTATCAGCCAAGTTCTGAACTGGAATCCTATTTTAAAATTCTATTATAGACATACAGTAATCCCTCCTCCATCGCGGGGGTTGCGTTCCAGAGCCACCCGCGAAATAAGAAAATCCGCGAAGTAGAAACCATATGTTTATATGGTTATTTTTATATTGTCATGCTTGGGTAACAGATTTGCGCAGAAACACAGGAGGTTGTAGAGAGACAGGAACGTTATTCAAACACTGCAAACAAACATTTGTCTCTTTTTCAAAAGTTTAAACTGTGCTCCATGACAAGACAGAGATGACAGTTCCGTCTCACAATTAAAAGAATGCAAACATATCTTCCTCTTCAAAGGAAACAGAGAGTAAAGCAAACAAATCAATAGGGCTGTTTGGCTTAAGTACAAAGCTGTTGAAGGCGGCAGCTCACACCCCCTCCATCAGGAGCAAAGAGAGAGAAACAAAGTCAAAAATCAATACGTGCTCTTTGAGCTTTTAAGTATGCGAAGCACCGTGCAGCATACTTAAAAGCTGCACACAGAAGGTAGCAACGTGAAGATAATCTTTCAGCATTTTTAGACGAGCGTCCGTATTGTCTAGGTGTGCGAACAGCCCCCCTGCTCACACCCCCTACGTCAGGATCACAGATAGTCAGCACAAGAGAGAGAGAAAGAAAAGTAAGTTGGGTAGCTTCTCAGCCATCTGCCAATAGCGTCCCTTGTATGAAATCAACTGGGCAAACCAACTGAGGAAGCATGTACCAGAAATTAAAAGACCCATTGTCCTCAGAAAGCGCGATATAGCGAGGGATTACTGTTGCCCAGTTGATTTCATACAAGGGACGCTATTGGCAGATGGCTGAGAAGCTACCCGGCTTACTTTCTCTCTCTCTCTCTCTCTCTTGCGCTGACGTAGGGGGGTGTGAGCAGGGGGGCTGTGTGCAGCTGCTTCCTGAAGGATATGCTGCACGGTGCTTCGCATACTTAAAAGCTCAAAGGGCACGTATTGATTTTTGACTTTGTTTTTCTGTGGCTCTTTCTCTCTCTCTTCCTGCTCCTGACAGAGGGGGTGTGAGCTGCCGCCTTCAACAGCTTTGTACTGGCGGTGCTTCGCATACTTAAAAGCCAAAAAGCCCTATTGATTTTTTTTTTGACTGCTTGCTTTGCACTCCTTTGAAAAGGAAGATATGAGACAGAACTGTCATCTCTGTCTTGTCATGGAGCACAGTTTAATCTTTTGAAAAAGAGACAAATGTTTGTTTGCAGTGTTTGAATAACGTTCCTGTCTCTCTACAACCTCCTGTGTTTCTGCGCAAATCTGTGACCCAAGCATGACATTCTAAAAATAACCATATAAACATATGGTTTCTACTTCGCGGATTTTCCTATTTCGCGGGTGGCTCTGGAACGCAACCCCCGCGATGGAGGAGGGATTACTGTATTGCCCTTTTATGAACATTTTTTTATCAATTTTTTTTATGTGATTTATTCTTATATTTTATTATTTACTTGTTAGTTGGTCTAACTTATTGTTCTTTTTTATGTATTATTAGGTGTTTTCAGCACTATTTATGAAAATCAGTTTGTTAATACAGTTACTATTAATATTATTCTGATGTGCTAACAATGAAAGCTTGTTCATTGTCACTTAATATACTATTCAGAGTGATACCTTCATCGTCTTTGTCATCTGTATCCATAAAGGCTCCTCCTTCTTCTTCCAATGCATCTCCAAAGTCTTCTTCATCCATGCTACCTAAAGATATCTCTTCATCATCCAGATTACTGAAATCATCATCATCATCATCATCTGATTCAGAATCATCTGTATCTTTCTTTTTCTTTTTAGATGTTGCCTTCATATTGCTGGAAATGATAAAAACATATTTAAAGCTAAATCAATTTGTTCCACATAATTTAGACTTCAGTCCTGTCTCTTGTTATAATTGTTTAAATAAATAACTTACTTTTAATTAACAAATGCAGCAAAGCTTTTTGTATGATCAACATAAGGAATTTTAAGAGTGTATATAAACATGCTACATGATAGGTTAAATAATTATGAAGGTACTTTATTTTACATTACACTTTGAAAGCAAGTGAATAATGTTCACTGATTATTGAATAATAACAAAATTGCATTACAATTATAGGATTCACCTTAGAAATTGACATTTACAATACACAGCAAAGTAGATTTAAAAAACAATAGATCAACTAATTAAGATTTGAACGTTTTAACTTTTAGGTGTCAATGTTATTATAAAAGGTATACGAATTAACTACAAACATGTAACTTTGTTACTCAATAATAGGTTGGCTTTGCACATAGGTGGCAATGTAAATTTAGAACATGAATGGCAAGAAAAAGGAACGACTGGCATATACACAGTTTGGAAGAGAATTCAGTTCCTTTAAAAGTTTTCTGATATTGCTGAACTGTGTTTATTGGTGAAATATGCCGATGCATTTTAAGCAGCAAAAAATGCTATGTTCACTGGTGACCTTGTTTGTGAAATATTTCCCTGGAAATTCACTATGCTGCTGACTTAGGTGAACACTATTTTCCATGCAAGGCCAGTGTTACATCACATTTTACAAATGCTTATCGTAAGATCCTTTGCGAATGTGACCACTGCTGGGACACAAACACACATGGGAAAAAAATGCTATATTGCTTTTTACAGTGCTGTATTGTGTGTAACTTTCCTCATCTGTAAATGCAGTCATTTCACCAAGGAGAAAACCTAGCTCTTCCACTCATGGTTCTTTCTACCCCGAAAAAGACCGCACAAATTTTCATGCCACATTGCAATTAAAAATTAAATAAAAAAAAACTTGGCAGTATTTTCATTTGAGGGGTACAAGAGCAGACTATTAGTCACCAGATATATAACACTACCGCTTACAGTGCATCCAGAAAGTATTCACAGCGCATCACTTTTTCCACATTTTGTTATGTCACAGCCTTATTCCAAAATGAATTAAATTAATTTTTTTCCCCTCAGAATTCTATACACAACACCCCATAATGACGTGAAAAAAGTTTACTTGAGGTTTTTGCAAATTTATTAAAAATAAAAAAAATGGAGAAATCACATGTACGTAATTATTCACAGCCTTTGCTCAATACTTTGTCGATGCACCTTTAGCAGCAATTACAGCCTCAAGTCTTTTTGAATATGATGCCACAAGCTTGGCACACCTATCCTTGGCCAGTTTCGCCCATTCCTCTTTGCAGCACCTCTCAAGCTCCCAGAGATGTTCAATCAGATTCAAGTCTGGGCTCTGGCTGGGCCACTCAAGGACATTCACAGAGTTGTCCTGAAGCCACTCCTTTGATATCTTGGCTATGTGCTTAGGGTCGTTGTCCTGCTGAAAGATGAACCGTTGCCCCAGTCTGAGGTCAAGAGCGCTCTAGAGCAGGTTTTCATCCAGGATGTCTCTGTACATTGCTGCAGTCATCTTTCCCTTTATCCTGACTAGTCTCCCAGTCCCTGCAGCTGAAAAACATCCCCACAGCATGATGCTGCCACCACCATGCTTCACTGTAGGGATGGTATTGGCCTGGTGATGAGCGGTGCCTGGTTTCCTCCAAACGTGACGCTTGGCATTCATACCAAAGAGTTCAATCTTTGTCTCATCAGACCAGAGAATTTTCTTTCTCATGGTCTGAGAGTCCTTCAGGTGCCTTTTGGCAAACTCCAGGCGGGCTGCCATGTGCCTTTTACTAAGGAGTGGCTTCTGTCTGGCCACTCTACCATACAGGCCTGATTGGTGGATTGCTGCAGAGATGGTTGTCCTTCTGGAAGGTTCTCCTCTCTCCACAGAGGACCTCTGGAGCTCTGACAGAGTGACCAGCGGGTTCTTGGTCACCTCCCTGACTAAGGCCCTTCTCCCCCGATCGCTCAGTTTAGATGGCCGGCCAGCTCTAGGAAGAGTCCTGGTGGTTTCGAACTTCTTCCACTTACGGATGATGGAGGCCACTGTGCTCATTGGGACCTTCAAAGCAGCAGAAATTTTTCTGTAACCTTCCCCAGATTTGTGGACTTGAGACAATCCTGTCTTGGAGGTCTACAGACAATTCCTTTGACTTCATGCTTGGTTTGTGCTCTGACATGAACTGTCAGCTGTGGGACCTTATATAGACAGGTGTGTGCCTTTCCAAATCATGTCCAATCAACTGAATTTACCACAGGTGGACTCCAATTAAGCTGCAGAAACATCTCAAGGATTATCAGGGGAAACAGGATGCACCTGAGCTCAATTTTGAGCTTCATGGCAAAGGCTGTGAATACTTATGTACATGTGCTTTCTCAATTTTTTTATTTTTAATAAATTTGCAAAAACCTCAAGTAAACTTTTTTCACGTTGTCATTATGGGGTGTTGTGTGTGGAATTCTGAGGAAAAAAATGAATTTAATCCATTTTGGAATAAGGCTGTAACATAACAAAATGTGGAAAAACTGATGCGCTGGGAATACTTTCCAGATGCACTGTATGACCTTGCAGCTAGTACCACAGAGTTAATAATACATGCAAATTAGTCATGTGCTCAGCTATTATGCCAAAACAAGCCATAAAAGACCCCCCCCCCCCATTATCTGAAAACACAAGACATGCTATGAAATAACAAAAGCAAAACATTAATATTTACAAAGCGCTTCTTTTTTATGTAGAAAGTATCTGCACCAATAAATCAGAAACAAAACAGATGTTCTGCCTGTGCGTCAAACAATGAAATGTGCCAGTTCCACACCACTGCTTTGTGGCATGGCCAATGTGTGCAACTCTGAGCACAATGATCTATATTTTATTTACTTGTTGCTAGTTTGTGGCCGTTTGTTGTATTTTGTTAATGGTATTCCTTCTGTCCAACTCTTTTGTTGTTTGAGGCATGGTGGCACAGTGGTTAGAACTGCTGCATCACACCTCCAAACACATATTTGGCCACCATAATTGGCCCAGTACAGTTGGCAGACTTCTCTGTTGCCCTCAGGGACACTTAAAAGACCACTGTACCATTATAAAAAACTAGTTCAGTTACCCCCACCTCATTGACTTTATTTCACAAAGTTCTGCGAGTTCCGACGCCGCCGAGAGTGGCAGCCTTTTCAGCAGCTCCGTGTATGACTGTATGTATACTTTTCTACTTTTATTTTTCTATTTTTATTTATTGATCACTCCTATCACTTTACTTTATGTGGATTTGTTCACTGGACACACTTACTTTTACAACATGGGCATGGATTTTTACACGCTGAGACTCGCCTATTCAAGTACTCAACTTCGAGCGCTGAGAATAAATGCCAGTATCGGTGTGGTTCCCTATTTACCCGACGAGGTAAGAAGGCGGTATCATGGCAGCAGAGCGGGCACTAAGCTAAAAATGAAGCGGCTTGCGAGAAAGTGGCGTTTTAAGCCTTCGGTGCCTTCTGTGATTCTGGGGAATGTGAACTCAATCTCAAATAAGATCGACGAACTGGCTGCGCTGGTGAAAAATGTCAGAACCTACAAAGAATGCAGTTTGTTGTGTTTTTGTGAAACGTGGCTCACAACTAACATCCCAGATGCTAACGTGGAGCTACCCGGGTTTAGCACAGTTAGAGCGGACAGAGATGCAAGTACCTGTGGGAAGCACAAAGGAGGAGGACTCGCTCTCTATGTTAATACACGGTGGTGTAACTCTGGACATGTTAACGTCAAAATCTCCACTTGCTGCAGGGACATCGAACTGTTGGCCGTAAGTTTACGCCCCTATTACTTGCCCAGAGAGTTTGGACACGTCATTGTTGTTATTGTATACATTCCACCTCGGGCGGACGTGGAGTCAGCGAGTGACATCATCCATTCTGATGTGAATTTCCCATTGGGATTAATAAAGTATCTATCTATCTATCAAACATTTCTGTGATTTTGTCAAACTCGAGGCAAAATGTACTCTACAGGGATTGCTCTTCACCATTGATGAATTACAAATACTTACACAGGGTGAGCCAAAATGAAGTACCACATTTGTCAATGTCATTGCGCAAGGTAGAGGCAGACGAGTGGGTTGGAGGGGGGTGCTTTGATAAGCGATCCCTTGTAGTTTTCAGTTGGCACTATTCCTTGGTCCGGTGTGCACTGTGCTTTTGCTGTTGAAGCGTTTTTCAAAAACAACAAGTCCATCATCACTACGCAACGCGCCTTCCAAACACACTTCACCATTCCTCCGGTTATGTCCCAAATCGGAAAACAATTCTTCAGTAAGTGGCTAAATTTAGACAGACGGGTACAACATTGAACAGGAAATCTCCAGGCTGTCCTTGGACTGCACGAATGCCTGAAAACATCCAGGCTGCAAGGACATCAATTCTGCAGTCTCCTAGACGTTTGGTGCGCAAACGTGCTTCTGCCTTTGGCATTTTTAACATGACCTTGTGGAGGATTTTGCATGAGGACCTTAACTTTCATCCATACAAAATGATGACAGTGCAGGAAGTTGCTGAGAAAGACTGGGAGAGCCGCAGAGATTTGTGCGTTAACATTCTGCAAAATGTTCATCGAGATGCAGCGACGAGGCACATTTCCATTTGAATGGTTGTGTAAATAAGCAAAACCTTTGCTATTGGGCTGAAACCAACCCTTATGAACTTCATCAGAGACCTGTGCAAAGTGAGTGTGTTAAAGTTTAATGTGTCGTTGCAGAATTTGGCATTGTAGGCCCTTACTTTTTTGAGGAGGGGGGAGCAACATTGAAAAGAACTTTCTTGCTGAACCAAATGGAACAAATGGACGTGGTGGATGCCTGGTTTCCACAGGATGGAGGAACAGCTCATATGGCGCAGAGCTCCATGCAAGTTTTGCGGGAGATGTTTCCGGGGAAGCTGATCTGCCTGTGTGGCAATGTCAGGTGGCCTTCATATTCGCCTGAACTCACTCCATGCAATTTGTTCTTGTGGAGTTATCTTAAGTCTAAGGTATACACACACCAACCTCAAAACCTTGAAGTTCTCAAGAATGCTATTCGCCACAAAATCCTTGAAATGGCCGAATGAGTCATGCGAGCATTCAGAAATCGTCTCGAAGAGTGTATCGCTAATGATGGCCACCAACTTGAAGACATCATTTTTCAAACACAGTGAAAAAAGTCTATTTTGTATACCCTTTCTTGTGTCATAATGAAATTTATTTTATTTTGTACCATTTCTGCAGAATAAATATTTGAAACATAGCAATTCTTTTTGGCTCACCCTGTACATCCAATTGAAGTGTACAACAGCTTTAATTTCTATGGTTCCAGCCACTTTAATTTAATATCCTTAAATGTATACAATCCTTAAGTGTGTTTCCTAAAAAGAATGTGACAGTAATTTTAAAGGTGCACAGACAGACACCTATAGCAACACAAATGAGTCCTTTTTAGTACATTTTCTTTCTCATCTGAAAAAGTTAAGAACACAGAGATCTGTGTACTTCTGTAAACTACTTACATCTGTTGCAGAATAAATTTTGTTTAATTTTTTTTTTTTTTTAAATAAAAGATCATGTTTTCTGTACTTGGGCCTGCTACTGAAATTTTTTAGGATTCAGGAAGAGTTCATTCATGTTTTTATTAAATTACTCAAGATTCGCCTCTGTTAAGGCTTTTGATGTCTCAACATACAGGAAGGCCTTCTAAGTAAACAAAGTCTTAATATACAGCTTTCCAACTTGAGTTGAGGCACCAATTTTGATTTGAAATAACAGTACAGAAACAGCACTAACTGAATTATTGTTTTTATGTGTCCAATTCAATGTAATATGATTCATAACATTAATAAAATGCAAAAATATTAAGCATGTACACCCCTATAACTATCATCCTTAATGCTCCTAAATCAATCAGATGATAGACTAAAGCTACCTATGTGAAGTTATTATTATAGTTTAGACTATTTATTTGTATGTAGTACATGTCTCATGAATCAGAATGTTTTTGATTGGAGAACTCAAATTTAATGTAACATTTGCCCTTCTAAAGTCTATCTTTACCTCACTGAAACCTCAATCTGTGTTGATTTTCTGTTTTTTTTTTATATTGTGTATCTATTCAGGTAGCAAGGTTATGAGATGTTCACTTCTCTGCCTGTGCAAGTCATATCCACATTCATTAGACCACACTTCAGGTCATTCCAGTGGCACTAATCAATTCCTGGTGCCTCACTTGTCTGTTCACCAAGTGTGTGCAGGGTGGATGTGAGACAAACTAGTTAGTATACAAGGGCCAAGACCCTTAGGTGTACCTGCCATTCACAGAATTTGGGTAATGTATACCCCTACTAAGCAGTCATACTCTCTACATTAAACATATTGTTCTTGTTTATTGCTGTGCCTTTTTAATAATAAGAGTAATAAAAATGAAATGGAAGTTTTATTTTAAGAGGTTATAAAATTAAAATTGAAAAATTTGTAGCATATCTCGGTAATTATGATCACTTTGGAAGCTGGCTTAATATTTCAATTTCCACCATTGCGACATAAAGAATGTCTTTTTCAAGAACTTTATCAATTATTTTCACTGTTCCATTTGATTCCAAAGTTGCCAAAACCAGGTGCGTACTTGTGAGGCTTACTGTACTTGTCCTGGATTGAACAAGAAACTAATTTTGGGTCACATGTTCTGGGCCTGCACCAAACTAACATCATTTTGGACAAAAATTTTTAAGTGCCTCTCAGACAGCCTTAGTATCACAATCCCTCCTAACCCACTAACAGCTGTGTTTGGTGTCCTTCCAGATGGACTTGAATTGGAGAAGGACAAACAAACGGTGATTGCATTCACTACACTCTTGGCACGCAGACTTATTTTGTTAAATTGGAAGAATCCTAATTCTCCTCTTATAAGTCAGTGGGAAACTGATGTTTTATATTATTTGAAATTGGAAAAAATCAAATCTTCAGTTAGAGGATCTGTACAAAATTTTTTCAAAACTTGGCAGGATTTAATCAATATTATTTTAGAATAAGAGAATTAACTATTATTGCATTTAACTCCCTTCTCCATCTCTTATTTATATAGATATTTACTTCTCCCCTTCTTTTGTCTAATGTTGCCTTATTAAAAAGCTTAAAGCAATTTTCCTTTAGCTAAGCTCTCCTTCTCAGGGGTGGGGTTTGATTTGTCTTCAAATTTGTTGGGTTATAAATTGATCTGTTTGTATGGAATGATTACAATGAAAATTAATAAAATAAAAATATTAAAAAAAAAAAAAAAAAAAGAAACTAATTTTGTGGCCACACGATAATATATTGTACATACTTCTCGTTTCCACAAAACTGTGCACATAATATACACATCTTGTTTGCACAATATATAACCTGTGACCACAATGTAAAATCTAATTCAACAGAGCCACACTGAAAATAAAAATTATTGTGTTTAAGTGAGATAGCATTGCATGTATATGGCATAATAATGTTTAAAACTAGACAGTATTAAAACTGTAATACAATTATAGCATTTAAATTATGCAATATTATGTTTAAACTCTATAGCAATGCAATGAAAAATCAGCTGTACCTTTGTCTGCTTCACACCACATAATCATTAATCACCCAAGTACAGTGAATAGTTTTAGATTGAATACTAAATTGGACATCTCATTAATTTCATGTCTATGCACCAAGTGGCACGGTTATTGTTCTAATCCAACTTTTAAGTCACACTGAGAAATGTATTTTTAATACCTAAAATCTTTCATCATTTTCATATCTGGAAAGGAAGACATTTATGGTGACTCTTGAATGTTTTTTTTTTTTTTATTACTAATTGGATTCATCCCGTGTTTACTGTTGTTTGAAAAAGAAAGGTTCAGCACTGTAAGGATTTTATTTAGCCCTAGATGAGCACGGCTAGACAGCAGGAATTTTGAAAATCAGCTGCTACTTAATCTAAAGCTTTACAGTTTATCAAGTGCATGATATGTTTTGAAAGAAAATTAGAAGCTCCTCTGACTGCAATTATGTACTGATCAAAGAGTTATTTTACTTTTTGAAATTGAGTACTTTTGCAAGCAGATACTTTTTTTACTGAATGACTTTTTATTTCAGCGAAAGTAAAATAATTGATGAAGTAATTCTACTTTTACTCAAGTTTCATTTCTGAGTATGCTTTTAACCATAAGTTGTATATGGCTATTAGTGTTGGTTGCCAAACTATTTTTTGCTATGAATTTACTGGGTTCACCGTTGACCTTGTTTGCTAAATTTTTCCTTGGAAATCCATAGTGTGGCTGGCTTAGGTGAACCATTTTTTTCAGTGCACCATTCATAACCATCAACTACCCAGTGGTGTCCAAACTGTGTACTGTAGTGCCCCACCTCAAAAAGGCACTGCAAGAAGTAGAGGTAAAATAACAACATTAAACACACCACAGCCAACACCAAATGGTATTGTTTTTAAATGTTTAATTATTTAATCAGTGTGCTTGTCACAGTCCTGTCCTTTCTCGACTTTTCCTAAATTACTGAACATCAAATACTCATGTAGTTGCAACTCTGAAATTCTATTTAGAAAACGTGACAATATTGCCACCACACAAAACGCCATCGAACATTGGTACCCAGACGTGAATTGTTCTCTCTCTTTCTCCTCTGACTTCCACTTATGTAACTGCTTTTGTATATTCTTTGTACCTCAACAAATCCTCTCCTGCCACTGTTGTCAACATTACTGAACATTGTTTTCCAGAATTGCTGTCTGTCTTCAGCAAACAAACAGGAAAATAAAAAAATCACACATATAATCACTTACACTGTTTTACTATGTGTGATGAAGGAAAAAAAAAACTGAAAACTGTCAGCACTCCCATTATTTCAGCTAAATAAAAAATGACTATAAACTTGAAATGGTACTGCATATTCTTTATATACCTTGGAATATGAAGTGCACAGCCATTACGAATTTGAGGGGAAGGGAGAACATGAAAAGTATCATATAGTGGAAAAGCAAATAAAGCAGGAATGAAGAATGAATAATGAACAGTGGTTCTCACGCAAAGTTTTCATAAACATGGAAGACCCGACAATGAATGCAAGTAAGAAAATAAATGGTGGGCTTTCCTTGTGAAAATGGAAGGATCAATGTAATGTGGTACTTGACCATAAATGAGGGTCCTTTAAAGAGAAAAAAAAATTTGAATGTGGCTATACTGAAATGCTGCATTGAATTACATACACACAATCACACATATTGAATCACATATATGGTTTGATGGCAGATGCATAAACACTCAAAGAAAATCGAATGCTTACTCTAGTGACCAAGTCAAGAGACCATTCATATTATCCTTTCAGTAATCATTATTTCCTTGTGAAGCACCCATTAAAAAAGAAAAAAAAAATTTCTCTCAGCTTAGGTAAACTACTATACTAAGTATTAACACTAACAGTTTTATCCCTCAGAAATCTATGTCCTTTTTTGAATGATAATTGTTGTTTTATTTACAATATGTTTGCTTTCCACTTTTCTATAGTAAAATTCATTTACAAAATAAGTATGTAGGGAAAGAAATACTCTACTGTTTTTGTCTATGTATGGCTCTGCTGTCATTTTAGCAATAATCTGGGTCTCAGTATACAGTAATCCCTCGCTATATCGCGCTTCGCCTTTTGCGGCTTCACTCCATCGCGGATTTTATATGTAAGCATATTTAAATATATATCGCGGATTTTTTGCTGGTTCGCGGATTTCTGCGGACAATGGATCTTTTA
Source organism: Erpetoichthys calabaricus (assembly GCF_900747795.2). Lineage (NCBI taxonomy): Eukaryota > Metazoa > Chordata > Cladistia > Polypteriformes > Polypteridae > Erpetoichthys > Erpetoichthys calabaricus. Next base: position 161,774,319 of record NC_041396.2, on the reverse strand, counting down.
ATTTCTTGTACATGCTTCCTCAGTTGGTTTGCCCAGTTGATTTCAAACAAGGGACGCTATTGGCAGATGGCTGAGAAGCTACCCAACTTACTTTTCTCCCTCTCTTGCGCCGAGTTTCTCTGATCCTGACGTAGGGGGATTGAGCAGGGGGGCTGTTCGCAAACCTAGACGATACGGACGCTCGTCTAAAAATGCTGAAAGATTATCTTCACGTTGCTACCTTCTGTGCAAGCTGCTTCCTGAAGCGACATGCTGCACGGTGCTTCGCATACTTAAAAGCACGAAGGGCACGTATTGATTTTTGGTTGTTTGTTTTTATCTCTCTCTCTCTCTCTGCTCCTGACAGAGGGGGTGTGAGCTGCTGCCTTCAACAGCTTTGTGCCGCGGTGCTTCGCATACTTAAAAGCCAAACAGCCCTATTGATTTGTTTGCTTTCCTCTCTCTCTCTCTGACATGCTCTGCTCCTGACTCGCACTCCTTTGAAGAGGAAGATATGTTTGCATTCTTTTAATTGTGAGACAGAACTCTCATCTCTGTCTTGTCATGGAGCACAGTTTAAACTTTTGAAAAAGAGACAAATGTTTGTTTGCAGTGTTTGAATAACGTTCCTGTCTCTCTACAACCTCCTGTGTTTCTGCGCAAATCTGTGACCCAAGCATGACAATATAAAAATAACCATATAAACATATGGTTTCTACTTCGCGGATTTTCTTATTTCGCGGGTGGCTCTGGAACGCAACCCCCGCGATGGAGGAGGGATTACTGTAGTATCGATTTTCTTATTTGGGTCCACAGATTAAAAAATTTAAGAAATTCTAATTTAATACTTACAGACAAATAATATTTTAAGAATAGCCAGAGAGACATCTACTAATATTAAGCCTGTAGCAGTCCTTTTATTTTTACTTGACCTACAGCAAAATTCTGTGAATGTGTGTCTTCACTTCTTCATTGTGTTGTTTAAAACAGAATGGTTGCAAAAAAGCATTTCTGAACTTTATTCCCCCGTTTTACTCAACTCCCACCCCCAAATTCCTTTTGGGCTGTATGCTTGTCATCAGCATGAGCCTCTGCAAGTTTCACTTCAATGTGAGAATATCTTCTCAAATCTGGCAAGGCAATGCAATGTGTTACTAAATAAAATACAGTGCTTTGCAGACAACACCACAAAAGAAAACTTAAATCAGCATTTCTATACTGTGATCCCAGTCTTTTTCATGAATTCTTCTTGTAGCCCACAGTTTAGTACTGGTATAGAACACATATTTTAAAAAGTAGTTAGTGAACAATTTACTTCATGATTTGCCTATTTAATAATTATGTAAATAAATTTAACATTACCAATGAACAATGCACAAAGAAATGTATGTAAACATTTATTTTAAAAACATTTCATATAATTATATATTAAGCAACACTTCAGTCGCAAATGGAAGTTTAGAGGTAGTAGATTTTAATAAAAAAAATACCTTGCAAAATCCAGCTCAATATTTTTCACATCTTTGCAGTAATCATTACCTTCATACGCATCTGAAGGAGAAAAATACATTTTGTAAACAGGATAAGAATCCAACAGATAATATTATTTGTTGGACTAAATCACTCTCAAGACCTGGAGACCCTGGAAGAACTTAAATATTCTTCAACTGTATTTTCACAGATATAAATGTGTATTTTTAAGTGCATCTTGCACACCTTTACATTTTAACAATGTACAGTAATTTTGTAAATTATACAGTGGTGTGAAAAACTATTTGCCCCCTTCCTGATTTCTTATTCTTTTGCATGTTTGTCACACAAAATGTTTCTGACCATCAAACACATTTAACCATTAGTCAAATATAACACAAGTAAACACAAAATGCAGTTTTTAAATGATGGTTTTTATTATTTAGGGAGAAAAAAAATCCAAACCTACATGGCCCTGTGTGAAAAAGTAATTGCCCCCTTGTTAAAAAATAACCTAACTGTGGTGTATCACACCTGAGTTCAATTTCCATAGCCATCCCCAGGCCTGATTACTGCCACACCTGTTTCAATCAAGAAATCACTTAAATAGGAGCTGCCTGACACAGAGAAGTAGACCAAAAGCACCTCAAAAGCTAGACATCATGCCAAGATCCAAAGAAATTCAGGAACAAATGAGAACAGAAGTAATTGAGATCTATCAGTCTGGTAAAGGTTATAAAGCCATTTCTAAAGCTTTGGGACTCCAGCGAACCACAGTGAGAGCCATTATCCACAAATGGCAAAAACATGGAACAGTGGTGAACCTTCCCAGGAGTGGCCGGCCGACCAAAATTACCCCAAGAGCGCAGAGACGACTCATCCGAGAGGTCACAAAAGACCCCAGGACAATGTCTAAAGAACTGCAGGCCTCACTTGCCTCAATTAAGGTCAATGTTCACGACTCCACCATAAGAAAGAGACTGGGCAAAAACGGCCTGCATGGCAGATTTCCAAGACGCAAACCACTGTTAAGCAAAAAAAACATTAAGGCTCGTCTCAATTTTGCTAAGAAACATCTCAATGATTGCCAAGACTTTTGGGAAAATACCTTGTGGACTGATGAGTCAAAAGTTGAACTTTTTGGAAGGCAAATGTCCCGTTACATCTGGCGTAAAAGGAACACAGCATTTCAGAAAAAGAACATCATACCAACAGTAAAATATGGTGGTGGTAGTGTGATGGTCTGGGGTTGTTTTGCTGCTTCAGGACCTGGAAGGCTTGCTGTGATAGATGGAACCATGAATTCTACTGTCTACCAAAAAATCCTGAAGGAGAATGTCCGGCCATCTGTTCGTCAACTCAAGCTGAAGCGATCTTGGGTGCTGCAACAGGACAATGACCCAAAACACACCAGCAAATCCACCTCTGAATGGCTGAAGAAAAACAAAATGAAGACTTTGGAGTGGCCTAGTCAAAGTCCTGACCTGAATCCAATTGAGATGCTATGGCATGACCTTAAAAAGGCGGTTCATGCTAGAAAACCCTCAAATAAAGCTGAATTACAACAATTTTGCAAAGATGAGTGGGCCAAAATTCCTCCAGAGCGCTGTAAAAGACTCATTGCAAGTTATCACAAACGCTTGATTGCAGTTATTGCTGCTAAGGGTGGCCCAACCAGTTATTAGGTTCAGGGGGCAATTACTTTTTCACACAGGGCCATGTAGGTTTGGATTTTTTTTTCTCCCTAAATAATAAAAACCACCATTTACAAACTGCATTTTGTGTTTACTTGTGTTATATTTGACTAATGGTTAAATGTGTTTGATGATCAGAAACATTTTGTGTGACAAACATGCAAAAGAATAAGAAATCGGGAAGGGGGCAAATAGTTTTTCACACCACTGTATATACCTCAAACCCTAACCTCAAATTACCATAAAATTTAAACAATTGCTTAAAACAGGGGTGTCCAACTCTGGTGAGCTGCAGGTTTTCATTCTAACCATCTTCTTAATTAGTGAGCTGTTTTTGCTGCTGATTAACTTGTTTTTCCTTAGTTTTAACGGATGTGACTCAGACCCCTTAGTTGTTTCTTTTTCCTTAATGAGCAGCCAAACAATAATGAGATACAAAGCAAGCTGCCACATGACCAGGTAACCTGAAAGTGAAGAAAGGTGAAGGGCTCGGTCATGTTGGTCTGCCCAGGTCACCAAAACATCTTGACGGTGGTCTTAGAAAAATCAGAAAATCAACAATCTGCTGTGGCAGAGTGAGAGCAGCAACAAGCCATGATATTCAATAACGGCTTTAATTAACAGCAAGAATTGGCTTCTTGTTAAGAAACTGGTTGGAGTGAAATTGGATGGAGTTTGACATTCCAATTTAGCTGGTCATCTGTTGGCTCGTTTCACATCTCATTTCTGTCTGGCTGCCATTTAATGAAGAAACAAATCAATTCAGAGGACTGAATCCTTAAAAACAGGGCTATTAAAATGAAGGGAAAAGGAGTTAACTGGTAGGAAAATTTGCTTGCTGCTTAGGATGAAAACCTGCCACCACTGTGGCTCACCAGGACCAGAGCTGGACACCCCTGGTTTAAAATATTCATTATCTTAATAAAGATCTCCAAAAATGCATGTAAACAATGCTGATCTTTATAATCATATAATATACATTGTCTTTCATACAAATTATCACCAAAAAAGCATCTAAACAATGCTGATCTTTATAATCATATAATATACATTGTCTTCCATACAAATAAACTATCAGTAAGGCACTTTCTTTAAACAGAAATGATCAGTTATCCTACAGTTTATGGTAAGGAAGCAGATGACAGGACAAAAAAAATCAGTCAAAAATAGATCAGAACTGTTACTGCCTTAACAAGTTTGCGATATCTAAATTATAAACATATTAGTAGGTTTAAATATACCTTACATAATCTGTACATCTCAAGAAGAGTACTTGCAATACTCAAGACTACTACAATATCATATTCATCTTAAAGAATTTAGACAGTTTAATCATATTTATTATGTCACTCAGTAAGTAGCCTGTCAGTGAGATATATTAAACAAAATTCTTGTATTTAGTATCTATTAGGTTATAAATGTGTACAAACTGATTTAAAAAGTACCTACCCAAGATCTTCTCAAATTCATCATCATCCACATCGTCCACACTCTCGTCATCCCCACCTCTTGAAGGCCTACGTAATAGCATCTCAGTACTACGTTTTTTGAAAAATCTGGAGAGACAAAACCGTTAGTTTTTAAAACACATCAGGTAGTTAAACAACCTCTTTTCTTACAAATATTACAAAGAGCATTTCATTAAACTTTATTAAAATTGTTAAATTAGAAAATAGTGTTCTGTAAAGACAAGTAGCAAACAAATGTTTTTCAAGACTCCAAAACCCCATTTACATTTAGTATTAGACTTCCAGTCTGTATCATGTGTCAGTTTTCCCCCAGAAACTGTTGCAGACAACCACACAAATAACCATTCTAATAACCCACCATCCTTCTGGGCTGTGGAGTCGGAGACAATTTTGGTTACCTGGAATCAGAGTCAGCAAAAATGTACGGACTCCGACTCCTAATAAATTGAAATTGTAATGGAAAAAAAAAATACAGCAAGTTCAAATGTCCCATTTCACAAATAATAGTCATAATTAAGTACTTCTCTGATGTAAGAATAAAGCCCAGTGCATAGTTGTGTTACTACTAGTGTGAAGTTCAGCTCAGCTATTATACAACCTGACATTCACATATTGTAATCTGGATTATGGTACATTACAAAAAGTGTTTTAATTTTATTTCAGATATAATGTGTTTAACAAGTTCATTTGAGTGTAAACAAGTGTAATGATGTAGGTGGAGGTGTGTACTATGGCCTGATGTGTGTCCAGGGGTTCTTGTCTTTTGTTTAAATTGGCCAATACGGTAGAGAGTCAGCTTCCTAGCCAGTAGGTCTGTGGTTAAATGACGTATATATTGCCTTCTTTCAATCAACATTGAAAATACATTACCATATTAAATACAGAGGAGTCGGAGTCAGAAGTACCGGAAACTAAGGAGTCGGAGTCGAAGGATTTATCTACCAACTCCCCAGCCCTGTCATCCTCTTCAATTTTTGTCAGACATAACTCATAAATGCCTGGTGTCAGGAAATTTATTTAGTCTGAGTATTTAGCAGATCAGATTACCTTAGACAATTTGTTCTGATACCATGTGATCTCGCTTTTACTCTGTCCATTTTTTCGTTTTCTAAACCTAGTATTTATTCTTAAGGGTAAGGTCATAAGAAGCACAAACCTTTTCAACCAGTGAAGGCTACAAGGTAAGGCATAGTTAAGCATATACCCATACCTACTAAATTAGAGATATTTTTTACACACACATCAACTTAACAAGAAACCTGAACCAGAGTCTAAGCACTGAGAGACTGTTACTCATGAATTAAATTCTATAGGAATTATGTTGTTAGGATTTAAGCAAAGCATTTGACACCATTCTTTTTTTTACTGCAGAGGCTGGAAAATTACACAGGGCTCACAGGCATGCCACTTGCCTGATTTAGTTTTTAGTTATCAAATCATTACCAGTCCAGACAGAAATGTGCTAATAGTACTATATCTTTATACTCAGAAATTAAATATGATGTTCCACAGGGCTTAGTGTTGGGACCTTTACTATTTTACTTTAAATTCTTCCATTAGGGAACTATCATTAAGAAACATAACTTAAATTTTCCACTATTTTTCTTGTAGACCAAATGAAGCTTCTCCAGTACTGCCCTTAATTGTGTCAGTGAGTTAAAGAAGTGGATGGATGAGAACTACTTGTCTCTGAATAGAGTGAAAAACAAATGTTAGTTATTAGAGGGAATGATGCTGATCACAACAATATTCTGTTACTCTCTAAGTTGGAATCGCCATTAGTTTAATTTAATTTAAGTGTTATTTTTGACACTAGCAAGTCATTTAAAATGAACATTACAAGACTATCCAAAACATTTTTCCATCTTAAAAATGCTGGAAGATTACGACTTTTCTAAATAAGCAATATACTGAGAAATTAATTCATGCATATTTTTTTTAGAAGGTTTGACTACTGTAATGTATTATTCACAGGCTGTTCAAATTGTTCTTTATGCAGCTTTCAGTTAATTCAAAATGCTGCTGCAAGAATTATTACACAAACAAGAAAATACAAACACATAACTTCAGTTCTCAAGTACTTTCACTGGCTTCCAGTTAAGCGTGGGGCTGACTTCAAAATCATCCTTTTAACTATACAGCCTTACATAGCCAAGGCCCTGCTTACTTATCTGAACTTATCATTACTTACAAACTAGTGCTGGGCGGTATACCGGTTCATACCGAAAACCGTTGTTTATTTTTTTACTGATATGGATTTTTCTTATACCGCAACACCAGTTTAAATTGCCTGAATGACGTTCGGAAAATGGCGCAGCGGGAAACTGTTCAAGTGGGGACCTTTTTCACTGCTACACCGCTAAACACGGATTTATTGCACTAGGGCTCTTTTTCACTGCCGCACCACTAAATAGTGGGCGGTAGCATAGGTATGCCGCGCGGTGAAAATGGACAGAGAGCATTCCAAAACTGAACTAATTGTTGAACATAATGAACAGAAGAACTTTTGCCGAAAAAAAGGAGTCACGTCCGTCGCCTGGAGATACTTTAGTTTTAAAAGGTCAGATGTGTAAATACTGTTTCTATACTATTGGATAATACTGCAAGCCAAGTTGTACTTGTTTTTGTACTTGCTAGTGTATGTTTTGCTTGTATTCATCCTGTACTGGCGACTCGTTCAGAGATGGGCGCAACCCTGAATGGATGGCATAATTAAACATGTATAATATATTTTTAAAGTTCTGAACACTCCGTCGGCTAAGTTAATAACTAGTTTTAATTTCACAAAGACGTTTATCGTGTGGTGATTGGTAATGTGGAGAAACAAAAAGGAAAGATAGGAACTGGGGTTTTGGTAGAGAGCAGGAATATCATGAAGTGAATGGATTCTGTGCGATGATTGCTGCAGGCGCCTGCTCTTAGTGCGGACGAAGTCAGTTTAAGAAGCGTAGTGATTAACGACTGGGTCGGGGAACACTTAACACAAAGTATTTGATGTGCTGCATTAACTTGTGACGGGGTTTGAGAAAATCTAGTAAATTAAACATTGATTTTAGGATGAAGTTTAGTTTACAACATTCTACTTTAATTATAAAATAAACTATGCGAATAAAGTGGAAATGTCGACTTTAATCTTGACATAGTCAACATGTCGAATTTATTCTCGACATAGAGTTTGTTTTTTTATTCCGTGTCCATATTTTTTTTCCTTCACAGTGGCCCTAATACGCTTCCATGGGGCTATACCACAAACAGCATTATAAATGCAAGTTGCAGTTTTTTTTTATTTATGTATATAGCTTAGCTTGAAGCAAGGTCCATATTAATGCAGTTTGACTAAATTATGGTACAGTTGGTAAGATGTCATCACCAAGTTGCACTTGTTTTATTTTATTTTAATTTGGTGAATACTGTGTAATGCACCTGGGCTTGAAGCTTTGAAGTAATGGTGCAACTATCAGTAATACTATTATGTATTGTATTGTTATTATTTACTAGTTTAAATTTTATGCAGTTTAATGATGGTAAAATTGTTTAAAAAGTCACTTTAATGTGTCAGTGGACAGAGATTGTTAACATTAACAGAAAGTGTAGTTGGTTTACAAAAAATATTTACTATTTATTCCTTTTCTAAGACGTGTTCAGTGCAATCCAACTTTTGACAAACACCTCTGGATATTTTACTAAGTCTAAATGCCTCTTTGGATAGTTGAAAATATGTTGTCAAAATCATAGTTTAAGATTTTGCAAAATTTGTTCAATTAAAGGTTCTATATTTTGACTGCATCTGTCATGCAATGTGCTTCCTCCTCTTTAGTGCCACCCCATTGAAAACTATCACTTTATGTGGCCATGCAAACCTGGATTAATACTTGTGTGCACATTAAAATGTCTTTTTGTACGATGTACAATTCTCATAACAGTCTAATAGGTTATTCTTAGCCAGTCTACTGCAGTGGAAAATGTGGTTAACATCCAGCCATGCATGGGGGAAAAAAATACCGTCTAATACCGTGAAACCGACAGAATTTAGAAAAATACCGTGATATAGAATTTTGGTCATACCGCCCACCTCTATTACAAACCAGAGTGCACACCGAGATCTAAAGATGTAAGCCTACTTAAGATAGCATTTCCAAGATTAATAAAATAACAGTTGGGTTCTATCTTTACATTTTAGAATTCTGAAGCTGTGGAATGATCTGCCAACGGGCCACATCTCATCAATTAAGTAATGGACAGATACTAAAGGTTTCCATTTATGTTTAATCAGTTTCTACGTTTTCACTGTGTGTTTCAAGAAATCTGCATTTACATGTGAACCAGTTCTCTATTTACTAATTAGTATAATCTATACTTGGATTTTAAGTGAGTGAACTTGGTGAAGAGCATTATACAAAAAAGAAGTTGTGTTGTAGGAAGTTTTAAACAGTAATCCATATCTTCCTGTGTCAATAAAATATAGATATAAGTATATAAATATGAGGTGGCACAGATACCAAATTCCCAGATAAGAGGACACACAATTCAAATGAGACAAAAGAGTGTTTAGCCCTTCATAAGTCATGAAATGGCTATAAAAAAAAAAAAAGTTTTTCGCCTGAAAGTGCCCATATCTTCAGTTAGGGTAATAAAGAATAAGTTCAGATCAACTGGAACTTTTACCAGATTACTGGAAGAGGACACAAGTTTATTTTAACCCCCATGCACAGTAAAAAGAGAGGTTTGTAGAAATACAGAAAAAAGTAGCATCTCTAAGTAGCAAGTCTCCAAAACTACCATCAGATGCCACCACCATGCAAACAGATTATTTGGAAGGCATACCAGAAAAAGCCTTTCTTATTATTTAACCATAAACATCAGCACCTGGAATTTGCTAAATGCTACTGGAATCATGTTTTGTGGCCAAACAAATCAAAAATTGAGCTTTTGACAAGCAGCACTCAAGGTGCATTTGGCATAAAAAGAAGGATGGCTATACTGAAAAGAATTTGATCCCCAATGTCTAGTATGGTGGAGGCTCTGCAATGTTCTGGTACTTTTTTCATGTGAAGGCTTTGGGAACCTTGTTAGGGCACAAGGCATCATGGAATCCGTGAAATACTAAAAATTTTTAAATTGAAGTCTGGCTGCCTCTGCGAAAAGCTAAAACCGGGTCATCGTTGGATCTTCCAAAAAACATGTCTAAATCAGCATAGCAATGGTTAATGGAACACAAAATCAAACTTCTGCCACGGCTGTCACAGTCCCTGGACCTAACCCCCACTGAAAACCTGTGGGATGAGCTGAAGAATAGAGGGCACAAGAGAGGACCCTAGGTGATTTGGAGAGATTCTGTAAAGAGGAATGGTCTGAAACTGCCTGCTGTACATTCTCCAGCCTTACAGGAGAAGATTCTGTTCTGTTTTATTGTCAAAGGAAGGTTCTACAAAATATTAAATGCAGGAGTGCCAATGCTGTACATGTGACATCTGTGATTTAAACAATAATTACTTTTTGATGAGGAATTATTTTCACAGAATAAATTTACTTCAGTTAAATATTGGATTCTGTCATTTTTTTCAGTGCAAGATTAAGGTAATTCATCAAAAGATGAATTTTTATAACCTTATTTTACTCATCTTTCCCCTGGTACCTATAACTACACCATAATCCAAAGAGTAATTAGAACCACTGGCATGACTTTTAATTTCTCTGTATTTTATATATATAGAAGCAGTAATGACAGTTATTTAATGAAAACCTCACATTTATAATGGACAAAAAAAGTTTTCAGCAATTCTGGAAGTAGTTTTGCCTGTGGTAAAATGTTTTTAGACAATGTAACCTAAGAACAAATTAATGGATTAATTCTTAAGAAAATCTGTGGACATACTGCACATGTGTCTTATGAGCTAATTAGGTTTAGGCTGAATTCCAACTATTCACCTTCAAGCCTTTATAGTTCAAAATATTTGAAGCCAATGTCAACAACAGTCACATCACTGCCCAAAGATTCCCAACATTTTGCATAAGCATTACGGACTTTAAAATAAAGAAATCTGATTTTTTTTTTTTTGGTCAACCCAAAAAGTTCAAACAATGCAGTAGTCACTGCAGCCAAATTTTAAATATTAGCTATGCACACTTACCGATGGAAAAACACTTCATCAGCTGGAATCTGGCTTTCAGGCTTTTCAAGAAATTGCTGACTATTCACTGCCAAATGTGGAAAAAAAATTTCAGTTATCAAAATACAGTCATTAGGTTAGTAATTTCAAAGTGAGAAATATTGTTTAAAGACAGACTGCCTTTTATGCAAGTTGCCTTCTAAATATATGAACTTTGAAGCATATTCTGTCACAAAAAACACACTTTTTAAGCAAGAAACATTCTGTACATTTGATTGCTCGTTATCTAGAAACTACTTCCTATTTTCCAAACAGCACCACATTTATGCTACCACAAAAGCAATATTATTTAGAGTACAAGACTGAAATCTTTTCCACTTCATTCTGAGTTAAAATTACTGTACTTTGCAAAGGTGGCAATAACATAGCAAAAAAAAAAAAGTTTATTATTTAGGAGTACAAGACTGAAATCTTTTCCACTTCATTCTGAGTTAAAATTACTGTACTTTGCAAAGGTGGCAATAACATAGCAAAAAAAAAAAAGTTTGGCATTAAAATGTCTCAATACATACCCTCACGTCTAATGAAAGGATGGAACAAATGCAAACAGTCATATTACTCTAAAAGGCAAATGTATTAATACATAGGAATACTCAGATTTAGGATTCTAAATTGGTATAAAATTTGAGCCTGAAAATTTGTCCATGCAAAACACAGGCCTAAACCATACTTGAGTTTGGCTTATATTACATACTAAAACAACTGACACTGGCCACGGAAGAAACTTATAATTCAGATCACAGGATAAAGCCATTTCTTTTGAATAAAACATACCAAAAATACAACCAAAAACACAACAGAAACACATATCAATGGTGACAACACAACAAAGAGTTATTCATGTGCATCTTCTACTGTATTAGCTTTTCAAATATCTGCTTCCTGAAATTGTGTACACCATTTTTTATTTGTTAAAAAAATAAGGACTCCTACAGTACCCAAACATGCAATGAACCTTACCAAGGAAACGCCACATATCACACTTATCACCTGCTAGCCAACTTTACATCAGATGGCAAAAACATTTCCAAAATAGTTGACTAACTCATTATATTTTACTGGCTTTCAGTCTAACTGCACTTCATGTTTATACTTTATATAATTACATAATGTTTAAATCTCTTCTTCCATTGTAGTTACCATTATACTGTAAATAGGTTCTTTCGCATGAATTCAGAAAACATACTAATCAGTCTCTATCTACAAAACTACCTTATTGACACACACATGTCTATGATGAAATAGCATTAATTTACATAGCAGAATGTAATTATTGCTTAGTAGCACATATGAAATTCAGATGTATAATGAAAACACAGAAACAATGTTTATAACTTTTAAATGAAAAAGAGTCTTACCAGGTAAGGAGCGTATATTACTCATGGACAGCTTCTGCTTAGGTTTCATAACAACGCTATCAGTATTTTCTATAAAAAACGGTCAAATGCAAAATGTATTAATACCAGCTTATCTAATTTTACTCACAGGAATTCTAAAATATGTAAACAAATTTAAAAAAATCTTAACAGTTTGGAAAATACCTTTATAATATTATATATTATTGTATACAACAAAGCAGAAAATACCAGTTACATAACAAATACAATTTAATTACACATAATACTTATAATTAAAAACTTAGTGTGAGAAACTAGTGTCTTTATAATCTACACAGCAATGCACAAAAAGAATGAATAAACACCTCTTATAATATTGCTGACACCATGTTGTATCTACATTGAGATCTATGATGGCTCTTCTGAAGATAAATGAGACCTAATGCGGCCACACAACTTTGCATGCATGATGATGTCCAGTGACAAGGCAATATTTCATTGGTTTTGACCAATGTGTGTGTTAACCTTTCAATCAAACAGTCTAAGATTCAAGACGAATGTCAACAATTAAAAAAAAACAAAATCATTTTGATCGATATTGAAATTTTGTCAAATTATTTAATTATGAAAATTAAGCAGCATTTCCAAATGATTTAAAAAAATAAATAAAAAAAAAAACTATAATTTGAAAACTTCTCCAATTATAATCATTGTCCTGCATACTTTAATCAACTTTAATATGATGTGTCACTTTCTTTCCATAGTTAAGCTGGTTAGAAATTTTACTTTATTTAATTCAATTAATATGCATAGATTCATTCATTTCTTTTATGGGTGCTCCACAATTTTAGTTTTAGTCACATCTCTTTTATATATATATATATATATATATATATATATATATATATATATATATATATATATATATATATATATATATATATATATATATAGATATTTCTCTTCTGGTTTGTCCTGCTTCCACTTCAAAACCGGTCCCACCCACACGCAGCTGATACAGCATTTCTCAATTCCTATTCGTCCTCTTCCATGTCATGCACTATACTGGCCTGCTGAGCGTAATACATCCAACAAGTACTCGAGGTGCTGCCACAACAGTAAAGTAGCTTTACCACCTTCGCGGGAGCCACCTGTGTCTTTACAACAGCTTCTTACACAGCAAACATCAGAAGCTAAAAATTATCGTGAACACATTTGAGAATACAACTCTTCTCTAGCATTTGCTTCCATGGGTGCACAGATAACTCAACCTCCTGGCCACGGACCATACTGTTTTAAAATACACTGGGAAATTTATCACCAAATCTCTCCACTATACACTAACACTTCTACCTCTCCAGGATATGGACAGTTATATGTTTTTGACACAGCGCAAGCTACTGAAGTACGCTTACAAAATAAAGCAAACTCTGCATGCAGCGAAAATGTACTTCTCCAGCTAGATTCCATGCTCAGAACCATCAACCCCTTCGCTAAATCATACAAACACATGCATGAAATCGCTCAGTCCAATCCAACAGCATCTGTAAGAATGGTTTTCAAGGAAAACCCTGGGCAGGATTTACGACGATACAATGCCTCGACATTGCAGCGATTTTCATCGGAGAAGATGACGCAACGCCTGCTGAAAGGGACATTTGCATCTATCCCATAGGCAACTCCTGCAAACAGATTTCCACGCTCAATATGAATTGTGATCCTATGGTTTACCCATTTTTGTTTCCTTACGGAGACATTGGCTGGCACAAAGATTTACAACATGTTGCCGACAAAGGAACCACCAAGCGAATAAGGCTTACTCAATGCCAATTTTACGCGAACAGATTAGCAATCAGGAATACAATTAGTATTTTGTACTCCAGCGGCAAACTATTCCAACAGTACGTCGTAGATGCGTATGTTAAAACAGAGGGCGCGCATCTCAACTATCTCAGATTACATCAACAAGATCTGCGTGTGGAACAATACAAAGGACTATCAGACGCACTGCAAGCAAACGCTGAAAATAACAATGTACGTGTAGGCAATATGATCACATTACTGTCCACATTTCCAGGAAGTCCAAGATAAATGCAACAAAACTATCAGGATGCCATGGCCACCGTACGTAAATTCGGAAAATCTGATTTATTTATCACTTTCACATGTAATCCTGCTTGGCCGGAAAGTCTACATGCACACTGCGTCTTTCAAGAAGTATTTATTTCTTCTTGATTTCTGAATTCCTTTCTCACTGTTTTCCGTTCCTATTCTTACATCGCCATATGCTACGGCGGGCGTCGGCTAGTATGACCAATAAAATCTTAGTATAAGAAAAAAATTATTTTTTGTTTTGTAGTGCATTTTTGAATGAAGTTGTGTCACTTAACGTACTGTACTATAACCAAATCTAGGTCTAACTTTAAAATTGTCCACCAGATTCAAGTTTTTTTTTTCTCCATTATTGAAGACAGTGTAGTATAACATAAAATTCACAAGCCCACTTAATCAAACTCAGGGGTACACAGCAAGGGCAGGAGACTCTCCAAGCAGTACTGAGCAGAGGAGAGAAAATAGCCCTGGATAGGACACCAGTCCACCACAGGGCCCATTAAGGACACCAGTCATGATTTTAATAGCAAGTTAAAATATACATTTACAAATGTGACTTTTTATTTAAAAAAAAAAAAAAAAAGTTTACACTGTCCTATCCTCCTATCATTTAAGAAAAACAATATGCATGTACCAGTGGCTATGTATATATGTTAACAGATTATAAGGTTTATTTTGCCTCATTTCATCAGGTTTGCTGCTCTGCTGTGTACCTACCTATAGACTTAAGTTAACTGAACTCCTGACAAGCAACTATAAGACTGGACTTACTAATAATATTAAGGCGAATACTAAAGGAATAAAATACAACTTATTTCATTATTGTATTAATGGCTTTTGCTGTACATTTGTTGTGGAACATACACTGCATGGCCAAAAAAAAAAGTCGCCACCAAAAAAAAAAAAAAGGTCACACTCCAATATTTCGTTGGACCGCCTTTAGCTTTGATTACGGCATGCATTCGCTGTGGCATTGTTTTGATAAGCTTCTGCAATGTCACAAGAGTTAGTTCCATCCAGTGTTGCATTAATTTTTCACCAAGATCTTGCATTGATGATGGTAGAGTCCGACCGCCTCTCTTCTTACCCTGATGCGCCCATCACTCTGGAACACGGTAAATCTGGACTCATCAGACCACATGACCTTCTTCCATTGCTCCAGAGTCCAATCTTTATGCTCCCTAGCAAATTGAAGCCTTTTTTTTCTGGTTTGCCTCACTGATTAGTGGTTTTCTTATGGCTACACAGCTGTTCAGTCCCAATCCCTTGAGTTCCCTTCGCATTGTGCGTGTGGAAATGCTCTTACTTTCACTATTAAACATAGACCCGAGTTCTACTGTTGTTTTTCTTCGATTTGATTTCACCAAACGTTTAAGTGATCGCTAATCACGATCATTCAGGATTTTTTTCCGGCCACATTTCTTCCTCGAAGACGATGGGTCCCCACTGTCCTTCCAGTTTTTAATAATGCGTTGGATAGCTTAACCCAATTTTAGTAGTTTCTGCAATCTCCT